>NC_087238.1:5067020-5370371 GCF_034640455.1 Diachasmimorpha longicaudata | reverse complement strand
AATATGGTTGGTTCATCAGGGGAACGATTGTACTCTATAATTAATCATCAATCAGAATATTCCCTTTTCATGAAAATTGTAGATATTGAGATGCGATAATCATGTGAATATCATCGTATTATCGTTCCATTATTTTTTCGTTGTTCGATATTTCTGAATAATACAATTCAATTTCCATTGACAAAATTAGTTATTTGTCTGTGTCGATATCATGAGTTATTAATAATCTATGTCAAAACGGAATTATAACGATAATCATATAATTATCAAAAATTATTCCTCATGGAACTCTGACCAGTGGTTTTAACAATTTCGAAATCGTTTCGATGTTCGTCAATTTTTTTTTTTCATTCCCATTCCGGTAACTTTTCATTCAATTGGACAATTGTATTTATTGTTGTACTGAATTCTCGAGGCCTCTCACCCAGGTAGGAAATGCCAATGTCCACGAAACGGGCCAGGTCTGGCACGAGACTGGCTTGCCAGATCTGGGCCACCAAGCTTGGCCCGAGGCATGGCCAGACCGGCAAAGAGCATGGCTTGCCAGGCTTGGGTCACTAAGCTTGGCCCGTGGTATGGCCAGACTGGCAAAGAGCACGGTTTGCCGGGCTTGGGCAACCACGCTTGACCCGAGGTATGGCCAGACTGGTAAAGAGCATGGCTTGCCAGGCTTGGGTCACCAAGCTTGCCCCGAGACATGGCCAGGCAGACAAGGGGCATGGTTTGCCAGGCTTGGGTCCCATATGGAACAGCATTCCAAAAATTGAATTCTCATGGGGAATGTTCCTTCACTAAATTTTTCGTCCTTTGATTCTCCTTCTTCCGAAGGTACCATTATTTCTTCTGAACATACTATTTCAGGGGAAAATATGCGTGGATATCACCGTATACCACACATTCTATGACAACAGCCCGTAAGATGGCGTGTTGAGTAGTCTGATTGTGGCAGTAGACATGAGTGTCGTGTGCGGCAATTTATTATTTTAATATTACTCTTTTACTATTGTAATATGTCTCAGAGTTCATATTCACGGGTTAAAAAATACAGACATTTTCATCAACTGAAGAAAAAAGAATCTGTAAACGTAGAAGGCGCTAAAGAAAAAACTCCGGATTACAGTGAACGCAATAATGCCGATGAGGAAGAGGTTAGTTTGCCAACAGCCAATGAAATAACTATCCGTAGTGGATCTATTGTGGATCAAATTAGTGGAGATGTCGATGTTCGACATCTCGATGATAATGCTAGTGCTTGTGGTGATAGTTGGTCGGGTGGTGATGGTGATTGTGGCTCGTATAAGCATCTTAATGATTGCATCAGTGAATCCAATAGCAGCGTTGGAGACAGGGATGAACCAATTCTTGGGGGCTCAGGTTGTGATGGTGATTCAGATGACATTGACAATGATTTCAACAAAGTATTCACTGACAGCATTGGAGACAAGAATACACAAACTCTGGACAAATTGGAACCGCGGGGAATGGAGCAAAAAATTAATCAATGGGCAGTGAAATTCAGAAGAGCTACAACAGCAGAAGCAATCGATGAATTGTTAGCCATTTTAAGAAGTGAAGGTTACACATCAATACCCAAGACTACACGGCAGCTTTTGCAAACTCCCCATTGCAGACACCTAACAACCATGAGAGGAGTTCATGAGATTCCAGGTGAATTCATTTATTTGGGAATCGCCTCGGGACTCAGAAAAATAATTTCAACTCAAATTTATCGAGAAAACGACATTTCTCTTCTGGTTCATATTGACGGTATGCAGGTATACCGGAATGCTAAGAAGGAAATTTGGCCAATTTCAATAAAAATACAGCATCCAAATTACACTACCAAACCCTTTGCTGCCGCGATTTATTGTGGGGATGGGAAACCATTATCAGCCACAGAATTCATGACTGATTTTGTTGAAGAGGCCAATGAACTCCAAGAAAATGGTTTGCGCATTGATGACAAGGTTTTTGAGGTGAAAATTGTAGCAATAGTGGCTGATTCGCCAGCTCGAGCATTCATTTGCTGCCACAAAGCTCCTGGAGCCTTCTATGCCTGTGGAAGGTGTTTCACCAAGGGCATTACAGTAGGTTGTGGAAGACGAGGAAAACGCATATATCCAGTGACCAATGCAAATTTACGCACTAAAGTATCCTACGAGACGCGAGTTCAACCAGAACATCATTATGAAGGTTCTGTGTCCCCGCTGCTCTCTTTGGATAGATTCGATCTGACAAAACAAGTGCCATTAGATTTAATGCATTTATTCTATTCTGGTAATATGAAATGGCTGCTGGATAAATGGCTAACGAGAAGTTCAGCCCAGAGGATCAAATTAGCTGATGTTCGTCGGCTTGATGGTATTATGAGGTCATTAAAAGCCGATATCCCTATTGAATTTCAAAGGAAAGAATTTGATGTGAATAATATCTCAAGATGGAAAGCATCACAATTCAAGTTTTTCCTTAATTATTGTGGTATCGTCGTGTTACAAGATTTCTTACCGAAACCTTTACGTTGTCATTTCTCATTATTTGTCTTTGCTAGCAGAATTTTAAACAGTAAGGAATTCGTTAAGGATTTGAGTGAATATGCTGGATCTCTGCTAAAAATTTGTTTCGAGACGTTACCTGATGTTTATAATGATGAAGGGGCTCAAGTTCTCAGTTGGCATAGTATCATCCACGTTGCTAATGATGCCCAATACTTTAAAATTCCTCTGAATGAGCTCTCAGCGTTTTGGGGAGAGAGTTACATTGGTTTATTTAAAAAACTCGTTCATTCTTCGATAAAACCACTCACACAAATTATCAACAGACTAACTGAGATGGAGTCTGGAGGAACCATGGTAATTAATCAGAAACACATACTGAGTGATTGGGTTATCGCGAGAAAGCCTACAACGATGATAATTGATGGGGAAATTCATTTAACATCAAATATGATCAACATCAATGGTCTAACCTTGACGACAAGTCATCCAAATAACGTGGTACTCCTAGATATTGAGAAAGTTTTCGTAATTTCACAAATTCTCGTTAAATCAGGAAAATCCAAAATTTGTGATGATCTTACTGGTATATATATTTTCGGACACCAGGAAAGTAGTAGGGAAGAGGCGTTTAGTTATCCAGACTTTTCCAGTCGAGTAGGAATATTCTACATTAAGTCCTGGGCAGCTGAAATGACATGTAAGAAGGCACACAAAATTAAACACAAATGTGCTTTATTAAATGTAACTGGACGACAATACGCCATATCCCTCCTCCACTAGAAAATAACGTAAAAATTGTTCGCATTGTGAAATGCAGTTTTTTTTTGGTAAGAGGGTATATGAATGAGGGTATATGTTTTAGTTGAACTCGTGATTAAAATTGTGGAAGAAACAAACAATTTTATGTTTTAAATCAACAATCGACATGAAAATCCGATCATCGAGGTCGTTAGAAAATTTCAATAGTGGAGTCGTTACATGCAAGTGGGACATAAATCGGTTAGATCTGGCGTCCGTGTACATAACCTTTCATAATTGCTCGTATCATCCGTTTATCGGGCTTTTTGTCTCAAATTCGGATTTCACCAACTAAGTTGACGGTAAATTACAAGAAGTGAGAATTTAATGTGAATTAAATGTGTGTTAAGTGTTTGACAGATATTTGTGATATAATCGTTTTGAAGGAATAGTGGCGCTAAAAAAGAAGCATCAGTGGGGTGATGACAAAAAACCGTTCAAAACACATGGAAATAGAAACGCAATTTTTTCTGTTAAATAATAAGCTATATGCATCATTCTGCAAAGTTATCAGTTTATATGAAACTACTCGAAAACACCAGGTTCAATTGTACGAATCGTGATTTTTTTTCATAACCTAAAATGTCGGAAACCTCACATCCATCTCGCGATCCAAAAAATCTCAGCGAACCATTCGCAGTCATCGAATTTCTCGAGAAAAACGAAAAAGGGCTACCATGCATTGATTTGGTGCCGAAAAAATGGTTTAATAGTGCAGAAGAAGACACCTGTAAATTCCCACCGACAACTGAATATCATCTACTTGACGACTACTTGGAAAAATTGCACTCGCCCAAGGACTCTTGGCAAAGTTATCCATTTTGCTTCATCACCGGAGCAGGTACAAAAATTGAAATGACTCCACTTATAACTTGATGAATTGCTCGATGGGTTCATTTCAATATTAAAGGATCATATGTTGATTGTGTTCAGCTGATTTGGATCAGGGTCGCAGAAGATTAAAAAAGGCCCAAGTAACTCTCAACTGTGAGACAACCGATGGTGAAAATGATCGAAAGGGGGGGAGGTCCGAAACTTCCTCGAAAGCAAAAATTTCAGCAAAACCCTTAACTGCATCAAAGTCTCAACTAAACAACATCTTTAGTACTAAAATCCCGATTCCACCTAGAAATCAAACTCCAAAGTCTGGTAAGTCCTGTTAATATGAAGTAAAAGTCAATTATCAACAATTATAACCACTCTTAACCCCAATTATTCATCCCCAATTTATTCAACTCTCGTATTTAACATCAAAAGACCCATCGTTCCCTAAATTGGGAATTAGATTGACCGAATTTTTGAAATCTTTTACAAAATAAATATTAATTATGTATCTGTGCAGTCATTACATGTGTATTTGTCTCGAAACATCGTTTTAAGAGAGAATCGCATTGAATGATTTTATAAGAAAATTTTTATTATGTTGTGGTCGAAAAATATTAGGTTATTTTTTTTTATTGCAATTCTTTACTCATCAAAAAATTGAGTCGCTAACAGAAATCACTACGTGCGAACAAGATAAAGTGGAAAATTTATGATTTACACTTGATATGATTGTTTATACATAAAAGCATTGGAATGTTGAGGGGACGAGAAACGTTCCATTTTTCCCCACCATCTCTTATGTAGGAAAGCATTATAATTCTGTTGTGAAGAGGTAAATCAAAGTGAACATCTACGGAAAATGGTAAAATTTTGATAGAAACCTTTTTTGTAGGAGCGATAGGTTCTACAAAAAAAATATTTTTTCAAATGCATGCATTCTTTCCCCACTTTGAAATAGCTATAAAAAACAAAGGCTGGAGACAACTTACGTTGTGTTACTACTTCACTACAAACTTGTAAAATTTCGTAGGTATACAAGCAAAACCAAAGACAAGATTTCAAAGCATTTACCAGAGTGGATCTGACTCTGAAGACGAAAATCATGATTGTCTTATAGCTAATCCTGAGGAGATTCGAGCCTCAAAGGCTCAAAATAATTCTGGCTTTTTGCAAATGTCGAGTAAATCGCGATCTGTACCAACAGGTAATAAATCAATTTTGAGGTAATATGGGACTGTAGCACGTAATTCTAAGTTCGTGTTAATTAAATGATCCGGGCAGGGATAAATCATCATTTTCAATAATTTCCAGGTGCATGTTTATCATTTAAACAGCGGTCAAGGAAGAATATTACTTTGCTTAAAGACGTCGAAACTGATGAATCTGAGAGCAATGATTCCTCCGATGGAATTCTGCAGTCACCTACAAAATCGATGGACTCAGCGAGAAATACAAGAAAAGAACTTCATTTGACACCTCCTTCACCACTAGTCCATAACGCTTCAGGTAAAATCGGCTCGGATATTCCATGACCAATCATCGGCCAAGTTCCTCCCGCATGAAAAAATTTATATTTATAAATATTTGAAAATGGTCCAATTTATATTTTGAACATTCTTTACAAAATTCGGAACTTATATAGAATTAGATTATATTATATATTTTTGGTGGGGGCTTGGGTAGTTTTTTTTTCATCTGATGCTGCTACCCATCAATTTATATCGTTTGGTCCTCCTTTAATTTCATAAGGTAACCGAAAAAGGCGTGCATCGTCTACTACACGCGCTGAAGACGGATTGAATTCGATTGTGAGCCCAGGAACTCCAAAAACTTCACGATCAATGATGGTACACCCTGCTAAGATGCCAAAAATGCTGGGACCACAAAACCAGTTGTCATCTAGTCATTATGCTGATAATGAACGTCGAATCCTGAACTCCCTTCGAGATTACTTTGATCAGCAATTAGATGAAAAGCTCGAAAATTTAAGACGCAGGATGGCTTACGATTTAAAGCAGTCTATGAATGAGCTCAAGACCACAATCATTGGCACTAATCTAGCCCCAGCTTCTGGTCCTAGCTTGCTTGAAATACAGAAGCAGATGTCTACGCCACTACCATTTGAAATGGATGATAAGTTCCAGGAATACGAAGCGATATTGACAACGGACCCAAATCTCGTAGAAACACTGGTAATATATCTGAAATTGATCGTTTTTCTTCTTTTTTATGTAAAATCAATAAATTGGGCGGTGACACATGCACTGGGTTCGTTTTCTGGTGATGAAAAAATCTTTCATCACCGGGACTCAAGTCTACGTCACTGGAACGCTTTGGTTATAGAACCAACCCGCTGGCGATGAGCCCAAAGATGTCTTCTCATGTTCATAAATTCAAAAAAATTTCCCTTCTTTTATTTTTAGCGATTATTCATGAGAGTTTTGATAAGCAATAAAAAAGAGATGAAAATATGTGTTTCCACTATCCTATCTGCGGTTCTGAGGAAGACAGTGTCACTGCACTATTCTGGTTACGGAAAGGAAGCTGGCGGAAAGAAAAAGAAAAATTTTTATAACACTACAGTATGCAAAGTGCTGATTGATGTGATAATTGAGGTAATAGGATCCAGCACTGATGAGAAGAAGATAATGTCAGAAGTAAGTACTTGGTTGTCACGTTCTGGCGATCGAGAGGGTGGGGGTAAGGAACGACAACGCGGGTCAAGTCATCATAACGAGAATAATTCAGTTTGTTCCTTTGATACCAATCGATAATACTTCATTTTTCCGGGATAAATGGAATTGTAAAATCACTGTGTTAATATGACTCCATTAATTCATTTTCGTAATTGTATTAGTTGTGATATTCTTGATAAAAGGTACGATTAATAGGAAAAGTTTATATTATCAATATATTTTTATCGCGAGGCGTTTCATTGGGCAGAATATATATTAATATATGAATATTGTTTAGTATTCGGCTGTCATTGAAGTATTAATTATATTTATTATATTTCTCCTGGCGAGGTCGGAAATCCAGAAGATGGAAATAACAATTGGAAAATGTGATGTATCTTAGCATAATAAAGTATTTTCTATGTCATTTCCTCATAAGTTAGATCACGGGAATAAATATCCGTTGTTGGTTCAGGGATTAAATATTATGTCCAAAAGTTTAAAGGGAAAAATAATAAGTGGATTTTTAATTTTTAAGAAAAATTCTAATGAAAGTAATTTCAGCCATTGAGAGCTGTTTTCAGTATTTGGTGATTCAAGTCAAATAATATTTATAAGGTTGAAGTTTCACAATCGGACTGCGTCCATATTCCCCAAAGATTTCAAATTTAAGGGTTGAAATTAATTAGTTATATGTAATCCTATCCAAGACTTTTTTATATTTCTAAGTTTGTTTGAAAGAGTGAATATAATAAGCAATATTATATAGAACTAGCACACAATCAATGCAACTAAATATCATTCTATGTTCCGGAGTTGCAGATGGAGAAGACATTATTGTAAAAAAAGGACGTCTTTCCGAGATGAAAAAATAATTCTTATCAGGATAATTCGTATCAGCAATTGTCTATGGATATAAGAATTAATTCTTATCATCCATAGCGGAATAAATTATCCATAATATTGCTATTATAATGACTGTTTTCATGCTTGAATTGAAGCACGATAATTTATCAATTCTAAACTACTAATTTAAAAAATAACATTGGTGCGTTATTTTGTTGGATATTTTGTTAATACAATCTTCGAATTCTGAAGACTGACTGCTAATATTATTAGATTGTAAGAGAGAGTTTATTAAGACTTAATATGGTATGTCGTATTAAATTTCGGATTCAAATGATCTACGTAGATTATTTATTTTAAAAGCGGATGAAAATAATCCACAAAAGATTTTTCTACAATTTATACCTGCAATCATTTTTTTGAGTTTTCATATTCTGTTCGCGGAAAAATCTCATAGTTGTGATTATCTTTCATGAAAATTGGAGATACAAACACTGCATATCTTTAACTGTTCAACCAAAATCGGATGAAAACATGTACTATGTCGATAGGAGGAAAAAAGTTTTTGATTGGCTGAGTTTTTTTGTCAATAGATTTAATAAATTTAAATATAAGTTTTGTCACATAATAAAACTGTTTTCTGTATAATGTTGAAGGTAATAAATACATGTCTGCTTATCAGATATACCGTTCATATATTTATTGGTGATTCTGAACCCAATACAGGCAACGGTTGGAGCCTGGCCACAGCTCTGGTCGTAAATCTGGGCCAATTTCGGGCCGAATGGTCAGCCCAGAATGCGGCCAAAGTTCGGCAATAGGTCTGGGCCAATTTCGGGCCGAATGGTAAGCCCAGAGTGCGGCCAAAGTTCGGCAACAGGCCTGGGCCAATTTCGGGCCGAATGGTAAGCCCAGAGTGCGGCCAAAGTACGGCGACCGAAGTCTGGCCAAAGTTCGGTCCCAGGCCTGGCCCCGTGTTATCATCCCAGGGTCTAGCCAAGTTCGGCGCGAGTTTGGCTGGAGCCCGGGTGCCGAGCTACGGCAGCTCGGCGGCCGTGCTTGTACCAAGGTTGGCCCATTCGTTTTTTCCTACCTGGGCAATTGAATGATCCGGATATAAACGATTGTATTGTATGAGAACAATGGGCACAATGACAACTTCTCCTCCAGCATTAATGGGAAAACGATTAAACCTGGAAGGAAGTGATGGTTCTTCCTGAATCTTGAAGGATCTCAATTCATTTTCTATTTCTTGTTTCATTAATTACACCTACAAGACGAAATAATTCAACCCAATAATCCGTTAAATTATTACAATATCAATCTACAAAAATTAAAAATCTCAATTTCAATGATTACATATTATCCACACGAAAACAAAAACATAATTCATCAAAAAAATTCATATCTAAGTATCATACCTTTCCTCCCCCACCAATGAATGATTGAACTGCCGTCACTATCCATGAAGAATCTATAACAAACACTCTTACCCACATTCTCCAATTCAATATCATTGACAACGATAATCACGTACCCCATTCACTCCACCCACTCACCAATCATCCTATCAATTTCATTCACAATATCGAACGCTTGAATGCTCATCTGGCTGTTGTAGTGTATGGGGCGGGAGGTTGGGGGTGTGGTGATGGCAATGGTGGGGGGTTAAATCGGAGTTTCAGGTAAAAAATTCCCCCCCCCCCCGAATTTTTGAATATAGAGGTGGCAAGGAGAAGGACTGTTTGACAGAAGGGTCGTGTATACGGTGTTATCCACGAATTTTCGATCGCGTGCCATCGTTTCACTGCACAAAATCCCTACTACATCCCTTAACTTGGTATCGTATCGTCTATTTTGCAATGGGAATCGATATCACTGCTGGTTACCATTCGTCTGTAGACTACATTTCGTATTTCATGTGAAATACTTGAGGTACATATTGTATATATGTGTCCTGGGGATTTCTCGATGCTTGAGAAGAGTCATCGGAGTGGTGGATGGAATGGTGAGAGGTTGAGGAGGGGGGGTGGGGTGGGGTATGGCGGAGTGAGTGATAAGGAAGGATTTGAGAGGGGAAAACTAAGTTGAAGTGGCACTGGTGGCAGTGCGGTGTCTAGAGATGTCGTTTGTGCTAGACCAGGCGTGAATTCACATCGATTTTGAGTCGTGGATTTGAGGGTATTTGATAGATTGGGGGGGTGGAGAGGGGGAGGTGGGGTGGGGTGATCGAGCGGACAATTAAGAGGATCGAGGTTTGGGGGGGAGGAGGAGGAGGTAGGAGGGGTTAGATGGAAAATGGTGGTGAGAGTTGGGCAGAACAGGAAGAGGTTCTCGAGTCGAAATTTCTATGTCTCACTAGGGCCTAATACTCTTGTTTAGTCTCTGTTCAAACCCCAGAGTAGATTTGGAATTCAATTGCGAGAATTGAATAGGTTAATAGGTTAGAATCGCGATTTTAGCGGAGGTGTAATTGTGAAAAATATTTTGTTCTCTTCAGGGGGTCTGGAACATTTTGGTGTCATTTTTCGGATCGTGGTATTTATGGGAATGAAATTTATGGATCAATCAATGAAATTATTCTGTCGATTAATGGGAAATAGAATAATACTAGTTCCTGATATTAATCATGTAAAATTTCTCTCTGAGTGTTAATTATACTCAGAAAGAAATTTGACAAATTCTGTAACAAATCATTTTGGAAAATGATTCATTCGCCCTGAAATATCACATTTACTGGGTGACGGTAATTGGCCACGAGAAAAAGTAAACTTTCATGGTTGAAAGATGGCCGGTTTGACCTGGTGAATTTCCAATTTAATCCGTCAACCTTTCTCTCTCGTCATATTTTTTCACCGATTTTTAGGCTCCTTCATTTCTTTTTTTTTTATTTTATCAAGATCATCCACGAGACGGAGTGAAAAATTTCCCACGGTACATTGGCTTCTGGTTGAGATTCGAAAAGAGAACTGGAAGTGCCAGTACGTCAAGACAGTTTATAAGACACACAAAAACTATCGTGTATTTATTTCTCTCGAGATTTTCGAGAATATCAAATGCAAGTTTGTCATGATTTTCAAAGTAAGCTCTATAAGGTACAAGTTGAGAGAAACTTGTACAGGTGGGAAAACTTTTTGAGTACATACATGACAGGGAATCGCTTGAAAATTCAAAGTTCAAGTGGTGAGGGCGGAGGGGGGGGGGAGAGAGGGAGGATGTTGGCTGAGGATTGTATGATTCAACAGAATTTCATTAATTTTTTTTTGCATAATTCATCAAATATTTTTCACTTCTAGAGTTGATCTCGTTTATTCTACTTCAACTAATTGATAAATAATTTTGTTGGATGATTAATCAATTATTGGTGATTATTTTAGAATCTAAATTAAAGGAGAAAAAAATTTATTTTTGCCAATTATTTATTTACTTGAGGGAAGTATTTATTTTTTGAAAATTTTATTTCTCAGTGTGAGAGAGAGAGAAAAATACAATCCCTTGTACATGATCACCAAATCAATACTGTAAATGCATGTACAAATGTTTTCACCCCTTTCCCCTCTTGAACGAGCCGGTGATCGACGGCTGATTGTGCAATGGTCCAGTAATCGGCAATTCTCAAACGATTCCAGATATGCGTCCACTTTGAGTTTAAATGTATTCCCATTTGCCATTGGCCCGTAACATCTATTTTTCAATGCTTTCATTTTGTTGTGTTCTGTATTGTGGTTGTCTCCATTCTCTTCATCCCCCTCGTTTTATCGTGTACTGGTTTACCATTCGAAAATCTACAGATACTTGTATTTTCGTGTATTTCGAGTGCTTACGAATGAAATTAGCGAGTGCATTTAGCGACTGAATTGGGTACAAATGTTTTTTCGACAAATTACTGGGTTAATAGGGCAGGTCAAAGTGTATCCTGTGAAAATCTAGTTACTTCATGTGCTTTTTTAAAAAAAATTCCAATTTACGGGGGTTTAAGGGTGGGATCTTTCTGTCGATGTGAAGACATTTGAAATGATAGAATAGTTTTTAACACCAATCAATTAAAATTCTAAATAATGGATTTTCTTCATTACATTTTTATAGATATTTTCTCAAGGCCTTTAATCATTTTTTTTTTAATTCATTTTTTTTAGTGCCAAGAGGGGCGGGAAGGGGGGAAATTCACTTGTGTGTTTGATGTTTGAGAGCAGGTGCTTCATATGAGTCAATTTAAATCGTGGAAATAGGGTTTTATCCTTTGATGTATTCGTAGGAAAAATTGGTACCATTTGGTCTCCTGTCAAAAACATTCGACAGGTGAAAAATCCATCGATTGGAAATTTTTTCCATTCATTTAATTTCGTTATAATTGCTCTGAGTAATTCAATCAACGTTGAATTTCGGTATTTAAGGAATTGGGAAAATTCAATGTAAATTTTTTTTTTCGGTTGAATAATTTTTCTAATTCCACCAGTGAATTCATCAGTGTCTGTGTGATATCATATCACAGAAAAATTCAACGACCGATACAATGAACATTGCCTACATCCTCTGTATTCTCCATTGCAAAATTGTCGACGGTATTGTCTCATACCCCTCTCACAATTTTTTCTTTTACTTTCATCTGAAAATTTTCACACTTTCCCCCCCCCCCCCCCCTCCTGTGTTTTTCTCCAACTTTTATTTGTCACCCCTTCATTTCTTTCTTCCTCAGCAGCGGTATGCGTTTATACCACTGCATACGTGGATATGTGAATGTACGATGAAAACTCACCGGTAGTTGAATGCAATTTGCCGAGCGTCAATGCCGTCAGTTTTCATGCCTCGTAGTTTTCATTTTTTTTTTTTTTTCCCTCCCTCGGGAGGATTTTACGCGGTAACATTCACTGGGACAGGAGGGATGAGGAGAGAGAAAACGTGGAAATATGTCTACACCGCGTTTGCTGCATGAGTTGACACACGTTACGACGTTCTTTATTCCTGAGTCGTCAGTTTTTTTTTTTTTTTTTTTTTTTTTTTCGAGTTAACATTGTGTCATCTGCATTTACATGATAAATTGTCAGAAATACAAAATTTGATGGTGAATAATAAATTGAAAATTTAATGGAGTTTGGTAGATTTCGAGGTTTTTCGCGGTCGATTTGTGATAATTTTTTTGAAATATTTTTTTCATATTTCTTTGAAATTGTTTTTACAATATTTTGACGGAATCATGGAGTTACACTATTCGTCTCTATGTAGATGTAAATTTTCTTTTTTTTTTTAAATGAAGTGTGCACATGTGTTTGGCTTTTCGATCGCAGTAGAACATATCAGGTGATGCATGAAATTCAGAGAGAGCCTTTTCGTTGTCACAGTAATCGTCGAGCCGTGAAATTCGTCTCCCGGTAGTTTTGAGAGGGCGAGTTTGAGGGTGATATGGACGATCTCTACAAATCCAATTCGTACCCGTGATAATGTTCACTGGAAATAAAAAAATTTCACCTTGTTTACGTACTTGTACTCTTGACACGCGTTCGTGATCGAGTTGTCTGCTCGTGTCCCTCTTTGACGCGATATAAAATCCTTTTTTCCTGAAATTCTGGTCGAAACTACGCAGACTACTGAATTATTCATTATTCTTTGTCATCCCGGTACGAAATTTTAACCCCGAAATTTTTCGGAGTAAAAATTATCGAATCTTTTGTGAAAAATTACCACATGCTCAGGTAATCTCTATTGAATATTTCTCATCGCATAGGAAATTAAAAGAAAACCTGGTGCTTACAACATTTGACCTGATTTAATTAACTCCTTTCAAGACTTTCAATAGTACCACCCAGCAATAATATTAATCTCAGTAGATTTAATTAAACAAATCTCACTTCACGATTTTTCCCCCTGACCCAATTACTTTTCTAATATTTTTTCTCTTCATTCCCGTGTTAAAGCTACCAAAGAGCCTTAATATTTCATTTTGATTTAAACTTTGATCGTCTGACCAGAAACCCATCCTGGTATGTCAATACCGTGAAAATAATACTTGTCTCAAAGGAGAGAAAGAATTCCCAGTGGCTGAAATAAAAGGGACAAAAGGAAAGGCGAGCAATTAACCTGACGAATAAATTCCGCTCCCAAGGAGAAGTGTCTCCGGGTGCTTTTAATTAACCCACGGGCATCGTTTAATTTTTTCTTACCTAAATTATTTTTAAACTACAGTTACGTGATACCTCCTTCAGTCTCATCTCTCTGAAGATTTGAGAATTGTTAATCATTCAAATTGGTCATTAATGTCCTCATTTCTTTCACAGTGTAATGTTGAATATCGGTGTCATTAACAATGGAATAGAATACCTCGGTATTTTACCGTAAACTCCACCGGGAAATCACGAGTTTTTTGCATTTTAAAGTGTATTACACTCGTCAATTAAATCCTTTTTTTTTTATCTGGGGATGGATTAAAAATTTATTATCTAATCCTGCGGGAATAAGTAGAAGTGAATTGATTAAATCAATAGCGTACGAAAGAGTAAGAGGGTCTTAATTACAATTAATTTGACTGACAATTAAAATGATTTATTTATATGAAAAAAAAATTTTTAACTGAGAGTCAAATTCTTTATTAATTCCCAGAATATTTCGGTGTGACAAATCGTGGAGGATATTAATAATTAATTTAGTCTGGGATGACATATCGGTGGATCAACTGACAGAACGTCAATCAAAATGTCATATTTTTATGATTATTAATATAGAAAATATGGAGATATGAATTTATACATTGAGATCCAGGAATGCTCAGCTGATAAAATAGTTCATGGATAATGGAAGAGATGAAATTAGTCTTATTATAATTGCTAAGATCTCAGGGAGTTGCATTTTGATATTAAATCAATATTCAGCCATTTTTCGATGTGTGACAGGTGCGAAAACTTTTTTGTTTCCCTAATTAAAAAATAGCCATTAAATTATGGGACAAAAATTACGAGAAAATTCTGGGAATGAAAATGTAATTTTTCCATGACACGATCACTTGAAATTTAAGTAGAAAACGGACCGGTAGAATCAGACAAATCATTCCAATATCATATTTTTCCGTAATTTTTTCTTTTTTCTGTACAAATTACCCATTTTCTCATTCAATTTTCTTCGTAAGATGAGGAACTTCTCGATCGGGAATGTTCACTCTGTTCATTAGAATTAATCCTCTGATGATAAAAAAATCATTGAACCTCACATAATCCTCTGATATTAATTTATTCCAATAGATTATTACGAAAAGTTTTCCGCCTCGTGACCCAAATTTACAAAAAAAAAAGTAACTCTCCAACTCTTTACTTCCTTTATGCACCCCTCGACAACCTCATCTGGGCGGTGTACTCGTCGTTTCATAAGCACTGAAACTTGCAATTTGCATAAATTTGTAAACGTCGCTCGGACGAGCGAAAAGATCGCCATAGGACCCTGGTATAAGTGAGTGAAGGTGAAAGAAAAAAAAATAGAAAGCAAGGGAGAAGTGTTAGACCGGGTGCAAATCTCGTTTTACGACAACCCCCGGACCCACAGACTAAAGACAGAACCCTATATACTGTGACCAGAAGGTACAAAGAGACATTACGAATCTCGTTTTGCCGGGTGTGCGGTCTTCGTATCTCCTTAGACTAGTTTTTTTTTTTTCCTCGTCTTTTATTTGCCCTCCGCTTTAGATTTTCATTTCTCAGCCATTCAAATGACCTACGTTTCTTCACCGGTTTAATTTTAAATCTTCCCACTTTGATTATGATTTTTCTCATTTTTTTGGATAAATTTTACGTGGGAATTTAGCAGAGTGAGAGACGATGACATTAATTAGGTGCAGGAAAAGAAATTTTGGATAAAAATTGGACCTTTAGAGGGCGAAACGTGCGATCAAGTATTTTTAGGTTCAAGTTTTGTGGGAAGAATAAGACTTAAAAGGCTCATTTTTTGAATAAAAATGACCTTCGTCCCTCATTTCACCCCCTAGAAATTTAATTTTCCCTAAAATTTATTTCCGTCTGATAAACGGGTTATTACTCTTCAATAAAATTTATCGAATCATTTTGGGAATTCTGGAGTTAAGAATATTTCCATGATATTAGATTAAAAATTACACTCAGCTCTGACGAAAGTCGTAGCCTTTCGTATGATTTTCCTCTGACGTTATGTAAAAATAATTCTTTGAGTGACACATCGCTCCTGAATTGGCAAATCTCTCAAGAAATTTTTATGGTACTTTTGGATATGATATTTTTATCCGTTT
Source organism: Diachasmimorpha longicaudata (assembly GCF_034640455.1). Lineage (NCBI taxonomy): Eukaryota > Metazoa > Arthropoda > Insecta > Hymenoptera > Braconidae > Diachasmimorpha > Diachasmimorpha longicaudata. The sequence goes on along the minus strand of NC_087238.1, from coordinate 5,354,490 downwards.
AAAACCCATTTAGTTTTATATGTAATCCTACAAAATGAGAATTATTCTTACGTCAGAATGATTTAACTCTCAACTGGTAAAGATGTTGGCTGAACGGCGGCAGACTCCCCCCATCATCTCATAAAATATTCTATTCAATCAATTGAACATATGAAAATATCGTCAGGTGGTGCCTAAAAAAATCAGTTCCTTTGAATAAATAATAGATTCAGTTGTCTATCTTTATAGAACTCTTGCGACAAATATAAATTTTACGACAGCAAAATATCGCCAATGTTTTATCAGCTCAATCGTATTGAGGGCTCTAGCCGTTAAATAAATTACTCGAGTGACATCCAGACTAGTCAAATCCTGTTAAATAAATGATAAGGACATGTGATATATCAACTGTACAATTTTGCAGTTCTCTTTTGACATATATTGCCGAGGCAGACGTCAACAATTTTTTGACGCCACAAGTCTGGTGTCTGCAGCTGTGGGTATTAAAGGAATAACCTTCAAGAAAATTCAGTTCCTGGTGCTGTTTTAGCCACCTGTCGCCAACGCTACCCAACTGACCTCCTCTCCTCTTCGTTATGAACGCACTCAATGCAATATTCCCTCAGACATTCTGGCGTGACCTTTTTTTTTTTACGATAAAATAAGTGTTGCCATTGACGTGGGTTTCTGGGAATTCAATTCGATACTGCAGACTTTGTTATGCGAAAGTTTATGATTATAGTTTGGAGTGGGGGTATAGAAACTTGATAGGGGTATTTCGTGATATAACGTATATGTATATCATGTTTGGGAACAGTTTGAGGAGGGATTGAAAGGTGAAAATTATATTGATTTTACGGAACGCAATTGATGAATAATTAATTTTATCTAAATTTAATTACCAACACAGTACGAACACAGTAATTATAACAACTATGTTCTTTCATTACTAGACTAGAATGTAGCGTGTGCATACATTGTAATAAAGCGCAAGTACTTTTTCGATTTATTTCAAATAATTTAATTATAAATAATAAGTTGTAATTATTCTCTCGTCTTTGGTAATTATAAAATTCATCGAACATCGTTCTCTCACCATATCTTGTCGACATTTATTATTGAAACTTTGATCCACTTTCTCCACGTCAATCTCATTCGAATATATATTTTCAATATCATTAACTAATTAAAAAAAAAATGAAAATTCGACGGAGATGAAAATTTCTCCGAATTATTTCCATTTGTATTATCAACAAAACTATATTTGTCAGCAGTTGTCAGTTTCCTCCGACCCAAAGCGCCCACAATACTCTTCATGCTCAACTAAATGAAAAAAAAAAAAAACATGACAACGACATTTTACCCCACTCCTGTCATGTCCACACACCGCCCGAAGTAAAATCCGGGCGAGAAAACGTGACGGTTGTACGATCCCCAGGATAATTACCCCATTCTCAGATCCTCCTCTTTTCTCCCCTATTCATCTTCTAATCCAAAACATTTGTCGCCTTCGAGGCAATGGTACGCTGCGTAAATAACCACAATACTTCAACATCATCACGATGCACCCTAATACAGTGGTAATTTACAAAACAACCCCTTTGAAACCAAGAATTGCGTTGTAACGAGAAACCAAAATGAAGAGACCCAACTAGTCAGTAGAATGAGATAGGGTGAAAAAAAAAAAAACAAAGGCGCCAGGATCTGTCGTGCCCTCCAGAAGGACGAGGACAAAAGGCTGAGGAAAAAAGAAATGCCAGTGATAAAGAGGGGGAGGGGGGGAGGAGGAGGAAGAGGAAAAAAAGGAAAGAAGAGAGAAAAAAGGAGTGGAAAACACAACCACGTAGAGAACAACTGGGGCGACTCGTAAAAATAACGATTCCGCGTTGCCACGGGGTCATTAAAGACTCGAGAGACTCGTATAACAGGGGGGGGGGGAGGGTGGGTGAAGGGGTGGTAAGGACAGAGTGGGACACATCGCGTCCAGCATTAACGGATATGAGGAGGCTGAGCACATCGGGGAGGAAAGAGAGTGAGAGAGAGTGTGTGAGGGTACCTCAGATGCTCGGGTATTTGCCCTGGAAATGTCGTTGAGAAATCGTCAGCCAACGCCAACTGGACTACTGCCCAGTGATAAAGGAGAAGGGGAAATGGGGGGGGGGTGAACCACCCGTATAAAATTCAAAATCTCAGTCCACGAATGGCACGATAATCTTACTTTACGATTGTAGTGAGGGCTGTTTGGATTATTTAATGAGTCAGCGATGAGAGAGAATTTAGTCCCTCACGGGGTGTGCGTAGTCCAGTGTTCCCTGTTCTCGGTAGTCAGGGTGGCCTATTAGGAGTGGGGAAAATGAAATTTGAGGAAGAGGGTTAATGAACGATGAAGGAGAATGAAGGAAAATCACCTGGAGCTATTGAAAAAAAAATAACATTCGTATGTCAACCCACCATTCCGATATAATAATTTTTTTTTCCCCTAATTAACATCCCTTAATGTCCAAATATATTTTACTGAATTCCCCAGTGACAAATGGCCTCCCTAAAAATTCGTATATCACTGGATATCACCGTGAGTGAGGGTGTTAAAATCCGCACATGTTTTGGTACCTTAGGGGTGCATGCACGACAAGCACAAGTGGCTGACCACGATCTATATGTTGCTTAGGGGTAGGTACATGCCTTGATTTATTCACCTAACCTGTGACAATGAGATGTTATCTGCAACGACTCCTTGTGGCACACCGCAGCGCGCCAACACACCCCAAACGGCCTCTATCTCACCCCATACCCAAACAATATCCTCCTTTTACCCCTTCACAAAGCCCTCAACACTCGCGTATCGTTTACGAACGAAGTCAACACTGATGAAAGCCACCTTCGTTGGTAAAACTTCCCTCACCCATGTCTCAACTGGGTGGATAATCTATTATAACAGAGGCATACGGCCCTAGTTTCCCTTTGGGTGTCTCTGTAGGCTTGTTTATAGGACGAGTCTCGACGTACCACCTTCGAGGCATGCCACCCATATTCCTTTATCCATGACACACCACCTCAACCCCCCTCCGCCCCCACTAGCTACCAAACCTCTTCTGGAATGCATTACGTCAACATAACTCTTCTATTCTCAACAAAACTAAAAGCTCTGGTCGACTTGCCAGACTTCTTGATGGGTTTACTGGATTTTTGTGGAATGCAGATTATCGCACATATTCGTGGTGAATTTATGGGTCAAGTGGTGGGGAAGGGGGATGAATAATTTGGCATTTGGTAGTTTTTTTTAAATTCATTTCTGGGGCAATTATCGACGCAGAAAGCACTACGGTTCCATTAAAATTACGGGTCGATTGTATTCCCAGGCGTAATTGATAAATTTTGAAAATTAAGATGTCTTGACGTAAGCTTGAGAGCTTTAGATGTGTTTGAAAGTTCAAAGGATACACGAAGAATATATTGAAGAATATATCTCGTTTTATCTCACCTGAAAAACGTTCTCATTTATAGGGAATTTTTACCCCGGCTCTCGTTCCACTCAACCGCAGATTTTCCCAGCAGATTTCACCAACGATGAGTTTCATACACATGTGTAGGTTGAGAGTGAAGAAATCCTTTCTCTCATCTGAGTTGATGCCTTGCAGATTCACTCTAACAATATCCTGTTCTGCGTAACCCTTAAAATATCCAGCCGAAAATCTCCCCTCTGTATGTCTGGCCACATACCCTTCTCTATCCCTTCTACCAGTACTCGTTTTATTTGAATTTTTTTTTTACAAACGTAAAAAGCTTTTCGAATTTGTATCCTACACGAACGGAGAAAATACTTGCATGCATCCATAGTCCGATAAGCTTTTGAGGGAATTCACAAATCCAGGGTTTCACTACTTTTTTTTAGGGTTGAAATTTTTTTTTAACCATATTGGGGTGTGAGAGGAGTTGAAGTCCAATGCCATTCACGGTTTCGTGTTTGATTAAAAAGCATGTGTTCGGTGGTTTTTGATTGGGAATATTCTCTGATTCAATAACCCATGTCAAACAAAAAATAAACACAAACGATTGCAATGGAATAAGTAATTAAAATAATTGCATCAACTAAATGCACTGAACCTTCAAAACTTCCCACTAAATATCCTCAAATTAAATAAATATTTAATTTTTCACTCAAACTAAATAAATAACGAAATCACTCATTTACCCTTTAATTAACCTCCCCCGTTTAATGCACTCATGACTGCCTTTAATTTACCTTTATAGCTTGGGCTAAACCATTCACTTCAATCAATAGATCCCCCTGAAACTCAAAATAAATGCAAACAAATACCTCAGCCACCCTCACCACTCAAAAAGTTGTAGAAAAAAAAAATTTCGTATCCACTTTATCGTGAAAAACTTTTGAATCAACTAGCATGCTCTCCATCATTGGATTACCACATCCTAAAAAAATATATCATCCCTCTTGCCGGGCTTCTCCATCGTATACTTCATACATTTCACTCGGTAGATGTAGCTATAACGTATATATCGTTTATATCAGCGGAAACGTCCACGAAAAACGGATATTACAGTAGTCGTAGGTTTTGTATCTTTACGAGTGAGAATATGGTGTGGTGCTTCTAGTTTACCATTCGTCATGGAGACGAGAGTAACCGGTGTACCAACGAAACTTGGGCTGAAACTACTTGCCATACCCTTACCTATCCCCCATAGCCACCCAACCCCTTTAGCATCACATCCTTACTGGTTCACCAGCATCAGGCAGTACCTCTGCCATCGAATTATGACACTGCCTCGGGTGTTTATATCAGATATTCACTTGTAAGGAACCACCACGATGGCTTCCGGTATTCATGCGTCATTGCCAAGTTCGGCTCCTGGAAGGGTGGGGTCTTCCCTCCTCTCCTCCAGTGAATTTCTATGGTGAATGGAACTGTAAATGCTGAACCATTACTTGAGTCAGGGGTGTTAGCATCGCCTCTGGCAGTTGGTGACATCGGCTTTCAGAAATTCATGGACACGCGATTGTTGCTTGTGTTAATATCCTGGTGTTGATGATGAGGTGGTGGAAATCGTGATGAAGTGGATGGTGAGCTTGTTTGGGAAGTGGGTTGGGAGATTTCACGGAGAAGTTTTTTTGAGAATTGAATTTTTCAGAGTTCAAGGTGTGAATTGGAAGGGAGTTAGGAGAGGGGGTGGATGGATTGTTGATGTTTATAAGAGGTGTTCATTGTTTGGAAGGTGATAAATCCATCGAGTTAATCCATCTAATCAATTAATTTTTTTTACGGTTCGATTTTTGGCGGGACTGAGGTAGTTCTGGGGTAGGATCTGTAAGGGAAGTATTCTGGTGGGATAATTGGTCAGTGAAAATGATTTTAAAATTGAATGAGGGATTAAATGAGCGAAAATGAAAGTGAGGACATCATCTATTCTACTCATGAGATAAAATAATTCATTTCATTTCCAACAGTCAGGAGATTTTGAGATTTTTGAGTACAGATTAGAGTTTTTGTTGGAGAAGAACCATTTGCAATGTGAATAATTTCAAAGTTGACATCATCCATTCAAGAAAATCCATGAAATTTTGATATCCAGAAGGATGGATTTTCCAAGAGTTAGCTCTGTCGTGTTAGACTAAAGTGAAGTGCACTCGGGGGGGAGGGGGTTGGCTTAAGTCACTGATGGTATACCGCTTGTGTCGCACCCCCTCACGTTGTACATCGTGGTACGAAGTTACGGTGTCCCTTAATTATTCAATTAAATAAAGGAGTACAGAGACGGACTGTACGCCAGACCGGTGTCGGCTTGCTACGTTAATCACTGGTGTTTCAAGTCTTCTTGGAGGACTGAACAATTTCGTGACGCGCGTGACTCGTGTGGTGGGGGGGGGGGGAGGAGGAGTTTCTCCACTTTAACGCCACGACATACTCAGGCAAATCAAACGAGGACAGTATTCTCAGACGTCTTAATTTTGGCCGCATCAATAGTCTTTCTTTACTGATAATTTAACGAAATATCGTATATCTAATTTTTTCATTGGCCCCTTACCTTACACCCTATTGACCAATGCACCCTTACACCCTATTGACTAATGAGGAATTCGTCTTACGGATGAATTTGATTCATATTTCGAATGACTAACTTAATTCCTGTGCTGGGGTGCGTCATAGATAGAAAATTGAAATGAAAGTCATAAATTTGTTCACTGACAATTCTCTGTCTACCATTTTTTACCCCGTTATCACATTATTTTCTATGACATTTTTTAAATGAACACCGGTGACAGGTGTATTTATGCACTTTCCAAACGTACGTCTAAACTCCCCTGATTTTTCTATGATATACTGTTTTAATTCTCATATGCCCTGACGTGCCTCGGTAAAACATCTATTCCCTCTGGATTGATTTATCGTGACACCTGCCACATATGCAATACCGATCCTCAACTCAGTCACAATTTTCTCACCGCCTTCACCAGCTGCTTCACTTTTCTCTCATTTCTTCAGTGACTCTATGGATGCAGATGGTTGGGTGAGTGAGAAAAGTGTATGTTGAGAGGAAAGCCATATGACCAGCACCCCTACGACTTCATTTCCACCCGTTATGATCCAGCTGAAAGTTTAGATGTCAGCTATACACTCATCCCCTCACTGAGCATAATAGCTGGCGAGAGGTGAATGTATCGCCTGACGGGGAGGATTTTATTTAAATATTTCAATATTAACCCTAATCAATCAGGAAAACAACTGAATCATTGTTTTTTCCAAATTCCAATCTCTGAAATAGTATTCAGTATGAATTACGGAACAGTTATGTATTTTTTAACTGAACGTTCCATATTTATTGTCGGACATTTTGAATTTTTATCGAATATTGTTTTGACTGATAGATTATAAGACAGATAGGTAATTAAAAAAAAAAAATTCTCTTTGTGTGGGTCACTTGTTCGAGTTAATGGCAAAATATTCCCCACCCTGAAATAAGAAGTTATAAAATCAAAATCAGTCCGATGATTTTTCGATGTAATTTAATCTTTCAACAGTTATGTTTCTTCGGCTCTCCAATCTCCTCAATATCCAACATTTCACGTCCATTTCACTAGAGATTTGATCTGAAATGTCTATTATAACTTTAATATTAGTTTCAGGATATTACCTTACGGGTTTCGTATCAAATTCAAACAGCCAAATATTAGTATTTCATAACCAAACTACTAGACTGCGAGGAAATCATGTAAAATCACTTGTATGTCTTCAATATGTAAACGCTGAGTTTTTGTTGGATTGAACAAGTAACCACTGTTACATTATCCCATCCCTTTCCTCTCCATTCTTAGACAGCTTCCAATGTTCCCTTTTCATAATGAAACTCGATGTTTATTCAACAAACATAAATTGCCGTATACAAACGTTAACGACTTCCAATAGAAATAAATCCATTTGGAATAAAAAAACTTATTATTTTGCATGACCTGAATCTGTCAAATGTCAAGTGAATTCCGGCCAAATTCATCGTGTGCTTATCGTATTTATAGATAAGCTACGGTATCGATATCAGTTCCGAACTTTTGCCTCACATTTTCACTCTCAGAATCGGATGATTTAATGAATGACCACGCAACATTGTTACATTTTATTAAATATTCAGTTCTTAGAATTTACATCGTCATATATGCAACTGCCTGATGAACAAATTCCCGATAAGTTTGATAATAATCAGATTAAAAAATATTTTCTAACGGTCTCGTTCCACTTTAAATGTCTCCCGTTATCTCATCGCAACCGCCTCCCTTAATTTCTTCAAGCTCACTAACAGATAAATCCTTCGAACCTCCCGCCCGTACTAATCTCCCAGGTCTGTCATCGGGTAAAAAAAAAAACCATTGAAAAACTCATTTCAAAAGTCTAATTACTTCCCCCGAATGCGTCGTATTATTATTTTATCAGATCGGTGCATTTTAATCCGTCAGACGGCGTGGCCGTGACTTGATCGCAAAATTTGAATGATGATATTATCTCCCTTTTGTTCACCCTTACCGGTACGAAATCGTCAAAGGTCCCGTGTGTAAAATAGTCAAACAAAATTCGTCGTCCAGGACAACCGATGGTGGCACGGTAGTTGGGGGGTAGGGGGTGGAAAAAAACGAGGATTCAATCAGAGATTGGCCTGTTAACCCCTCCAGGGGATAAAAGTTATCTATCTACCCCTGGCTGTTTAAAGGGCTGGTGCTCTGAGCGTGCGAACCGACGGGGGTTGCGCCCGGCGGCTCACACGCAATCGGTTGGCGCCTCGTGGTACAAATGACTCTTTCCTATTTTCTCGATTCCTCTCTTGTCTCTCGTTTACACTGGAACTGAAAAAATATAGTCACTTTCATGTGCCATCGTTATTTCGAAACTTCGATTGCAATTTGATAGCGTACAATCACGGATGACGGCTGTTGTATTTTTTTTTTTTTTTTTTTTTTTTTTTTTTTTCGGAGGGTTATGTCAATGTTTTGATATCGATGTACATGTTTTTATGGAATGAAATGAGTGGACGAAGGGATGTATCCTACCCCAGAAATACTGAAGGGACATTTTAAAAATATTTTTCATAAAGTTCAAACGTATCATTTCATTTGAAGTGGTAAAAATAAAACTTCATCATTTGGTAAAACTTTACTTCAACGAATGAAAAATAAAATACATTGTATCATGGCTTAATTACCGCATCTCAAAGCTACTTGAAATAGAGTTAACAGGAAATCGTGAAAGCCGAAGAAGTATTCGTATTTTAATTAGTTCCGAGTGTTGTTTGATAAACGTGAAAATAAAAAGAAAGTTATGAGCTTGAAGAGGTTAAATACATGTTGGATCACATACAGCGAAATAATTACGGAAAATTTTGATTCACTCCTTTGCAAAAAGGTTGGTGTGCGGTAAAAAAAAAAAATTATAAAATTGCAAACAAATGGAAATCCACCAACTCCGGAGGGAGCGTTGGTTAACGGGTGTATTTCACTGTTCATGTGATGTGAAAAGCTGATTACAAATATTAACAACTTTAGAAAATACGAGTTGTGGTGTTGGTAGACTGGGTTGTGTTGTGAGAAGTCTCGGTTCATCTGGGGTATTTTTGACTACATCGTGAGCTGTGGTCCTTCACTCACCCGGCTATGTAATTCTGTCCATCCAGAAACTACGAAAACTACATTGAGGAAGATGATTTGTTTCCCCCCAAAGACATTGAATTTTGTGGAAATTTTATCAGTAAATTATTAGAGAAAAGAAATGACCATTTGAATTACTATTTCATGAAAAATTGTTCGAAAAAGTATTTATTCGCAAGCAATAAACTGTTCCTTGCCAACCGTGCGACTAACTCCACTCGATTTCTATAATATCGATCGCTGAATGAAGCCAGCTATACACAGAATTCCGCGAAAACTATTTAGACTGTCCCGGTTGGTGGAAATTCTCGGTATAGGGTTAGAATTGTTCAGCGATTGTGCGACGACATCTTTCCGTCGATTCTAAGTCGACTGGTCATTAGAAATGGCAACAATTCAACAAAAAATTGTGGTACTAGTTCAGGAAAACAGGGATCAGGTGATGGCCAGGAAAAAATTGCAGTTCTGGCACTGGAAATTTTATTGTTAATAATAAATTTACGTTCAGAGGTTTACTACGTGTTAAAATCTAATTTTTAAAAAAATTTCTGCTAATTTTTACCGATTTTTTTCGCTGCAGACGAACCGTAGAACGTGTGGGGGATTATTACAATGATTAAGCCAATCCAATTACGTGTCGTAGTCATTCATCAATGTTCCTTTTAATGGAATGTTGAAAATGAATCATGATTTATCGGAAAATGTCTAATTGTATCACTTGCTCCTATGACAATGAAATTTTTGTTAAAATTATGATCAGTGGAGTGTAAAAATAAATTTTTTTCATGAAACTGATCATCAACTGAAACTTTGATTGAATTGATTAATTCTATTGAAATCCATTAGATTCATTGAGTACTTGAGCTATTGAGCACTTGATTTATCGTCACCTTCCGTTTAATTCGTTGATACCTATTCACTCTCTGGCTTAAACAAGGGGAGTTGGATTAAACTTGTACAATTTCACCGAGAAGATTCAAGTGAAACAACGAAGATGGAGACAGATAAATGTATTAATGTACATGTGTACTGTACAGTGTGAAGCTCGGATTTGATATTAAGCCACCGCAGAGTGTTACTGTGCTTGCATTTAGGACTAAATATTCCAACGTAGGGGAGGAAAAGTTTTCAAGGAGTTGGTCCATAGTTGGGGTTGAAGAGGGGCTGCGATCACGGTGAACAAATTACTCGTTGAGTTGTTCATGGGGATGACGGGGGAGGAGAATTATTCACCGTAGTAGGAGTCAAAAATTTTCAGAATTTTCTGAAAACAATTTTGACTTTTCCAGGATTGCGTAGAAATTTTATAATTCGCGGAAAGGGATAAAGGTCCTGGCGAAATTACGGGAGGTTCGGTAAAGGAGCTTTTTAAGATCTGATGACAAAAATGAATGTTTATTTTTAGTTAAGGGTGGAATTGAAATAGTTGGGTTTTGTGGGTCAATTTCGGGTTCCATATATTAGTCCTTAAAATGGTCGGCTTGGGGAGCGATCTGACGTAAAAGGGGGGAGTGATCATCATGCGGTTATTTTTTCGAGATCAATAAAAGCTCCTTCACACGGAGAGATGGGCTGGAGTAAAATTAGTGGGTTCGCACATTGAGGAACGTTGGAATTACCTTTCGAGGGAAATGTATCCACAAGAGCGAGATTTCCAACTGCGGTAATTTTTTTTTTCGCCGAGAGGAGAGTAGATTTTTGTAAAAAATGGGGGATTGGAAACTGGAAAATTTTCACGGTATTCACTCATCACTTCATCCAACAATCAAAACCCAAAGAAATTTCTCCCATTTTTCCTCGAAATTCTCGAAAATTGGACTACCACGAAATAACCGGATACTATCAATCTCTCTAATGAATTTCATGTGGTGCACGGAAATCGAAAAGCCGCCCACGCAAACTCTGCGGTTGAACTTAGTGGTCTGTACTCGATATTCAAAATACAATTCACTATTTTACGCATTGAATGTCACGTAGCAAATCCCTCTTTTTTCATTCATCATTCATTGAACAGTACTTATAATGATTTCACAGTATTCAATCACAGTTATCCAGTCGAACGATTGAGTCTCGATTATTTCGAGTGTTCATAAGGTAGAATGAGGTTGAAAAATCCCACGTACAGGCCACATTATTTTGTTACTTTTCGCTATTGTTGGAGCTACAGGATTCGGATAATATGTGACCACCATAAATTAGAGTTTTATTGATTCTCCGACAAACGAGTCGGCAATGGGGTTCATAAAATGGTTTATTTGACAGGATCAATGAAATCGTTTCGAAAAGAATAGCTCATGTGAACACGAGCTTTATAGCTCTTCTTTATTGACAACTAATGGAGCTTCAATAATTGGACATGTTCCCTTGGAGTACCTCAAATAGTGACTAATATTAGTGGACATTGATGCACTTTTGTGACTCATTAAAACATTTTATTTTCACAAATGAAGTGCTCGTTGTTATATCGTAAAAACTATAAACAACCTTAGTCTGTTGACATTGTGATACTTTTCATGCAAAAAGTTATTACTCTTGCATGACGTTTATGGACGAAAATTGTGGTGTCCTCGTACTTCATAATTACAATATGGCGTTTGGTTTTTATCGTAAGCTCGTGTAGATGGAGATGCTTGATGATCGTCTCATTGTCTCGTCATGCGAGGGAGTATTGTTAATGTTGTAATTAAATCGTCGATGAACGGAAATGGTTGCACGGAGGGTAAACAGAGCTTTAAAGCTATTCTTTGAGGGTGCATGCAATGGATTATCCCGAGGGCGTGTTGATTAATATTGAACGATCAGTGGATATTGTGGAATATCGGACGAAACGTGTCTACGACACCAAGAAACTAATGAGTTCCATCAAAGTGAGTGAGAAACAACAATTTTGGTAGGTTCCGCGTGGACTTTGGGAGGAAAAGGGCCCACTTGGGAGGGTGGCCGTATATTTGGGGGTGTGTAGAATATTTTGAGAGGTCACATGTCTCGCTGGACAGAAAAATGGCCGAGTTATGGATCTTCAAAATTGAAAAACCAAAAAAAAAACTTGATGTGAGGGAAAATAAATTAAAAAAAAAATAAATAAATAAATGGGGGGAGGTTAAATCATCACCTCCATTACAAAATTTTGTGTGCATAATGCTTGTTAGAGTGTTTCTGGTGAAAGCGTTCCTCTGATTGACATGATACCGGCTGCTATTCATTCTCGTTGCCACGCTATCGCTCCCTCCAACGTCACTAGTCTGTATAAGATTTAATTAATTTTAAATAAAGGTTGGTAAGTTCAGGGATGAAGTGAAATAACGTGATAAGTGTTCTCCAAAAGTTGTTCCTTGCACATGAATTTTGGAAAATGAAAATAAGGTACCTGAATCTGGTTAATTTATTTTTCCCTCAATTAACAATTTTGAAAATTTGTTATTAAGGAGAATTTAACATCAGCTGGAAATATTAACACTTGGGTTCACTTCGGTGAATTATTATTCTTTGGATTATAATAAACCCTTGAATCCTCTCTCGCTTAATAATGACAAGTGGTTTAGCTATCATTAATGTGGGAAACTACTCAGCTGAAGCTGAGTGTTCGCAGTGGTACGACAAAGCGGAAGAGTAGGGCCCCTCGAGGCTCAGTCTGGTGTTAAAAAATCTCGGGATTTTCTCACCTTTGAAATTCACTAGAGTTGAAATAGTCAACGGCGTAATCTTAATTTCATAATTATTTAGTGAATTCACTGATAACTTAATTTCCTTTTACTTCATAAATATTGTCTCCTCAGTTTATGGATCATAATGAGAAGGTGAAGATGTTGATTGTTGATTTCTCTTTCTATCGTCATCTCTCAACTAATGTGTGCAATTAACTCCGTTAATTGCATCTTAAACATGTGGACTTTAGTCAGGTTGATCACATTAATAGTTCTCCAACTTTTCCTGATGTTTGGACTGTAAATTACCCACCCTCTGAGCTACAAGTCATCATCTTATTCCATTGGTGGTGGGTTAATCACCAGGTGCCTATTGTATCGTAACATTTTGAGGTTATGTCATCGGGATGGAGTTGAAATTTGCATGTAGTGGTTCATGTACCATAGCCACATACAGTGGGCCACCATAATGCTAAATGGATTTCCTTATTCAGGACATTAGGTCGAAGGGGTCATTCCGTTGACCATTGATTCAATCGTTTGCCGAGGTGGTGATCCTCGTAGAATGGGATAATTATCGCTTGTTAGTTCACTATAGTATCTGCATATGTAATCAATACTGATAGCAGGATGCTTCTGTGGTACTGAGTTGAGTATATGCTCGGTCATTCATGGCTGATCGGAGGGGCTGAGTGCTTATAACATTCCACGGGTATTACCATCTGGTGCCAATTTAATTAGTACTTTATTAAGAAAATGAACGGGGAAGAGGAAGTTGAAGGGTGCAAGTGAGAGCAATTTTAATGGGTTAGCAATTCGCGGAGCTGAATGGTGTCGTATTTTTCAATTAAATATTTCATTTACTGGAGAGTTATCACGGAGTGGAAAGTCCTCTCCGGTTTTTTATACTCATGACGTTTCCTTTTTGATATTCCACTGTGAAGATGGAAAATTGAAATGTCCCGGGGGAATCCAATCGCTCATTACGGCCCTGATGTTGTTTTGAATTTTTAGGGATAAGATATTCTTGATTTAAATATTTTTACCGCGTGCTATCAATAGGAGAAAGAGTTGTGGGGAGAAGTTGTCAGGATTCCAGTGTTTTTTGACGTGAAATGAGGAGCATGTCTCAGTCATAAATCCTTAAAATCCACCTCGTGGAACAGGAGTTGCATTTCTTGAGAGAAAGCTTGGTTACCCCCCGTACAAAACTCTCTCGTTCCATTAATGAATCTCATATTTTACGTTCCTCATTTTTGAGTTGAAAATTTTCGACCCCATTTGTATACCTTAATCCACAATGCACAGTACTAAGACACCTTATCCATTGTTTTTACCATCAAAGTTTAACATTTTCCAACGAAATTACAAGGGAAAAACGGTGAAACATGGTCTTGGCCCCGACGTCTAACGAACCCATTTTTCATACCCGCCCACTGTACTGTATCCTGAGGCCGTCGTGTTCTATCGTCCGTTGGCCTTCTTTAAAAGGACTCCTCTCCATTCTATAATCCCAAATATGAAATTCAGCCTCCAGGGCTGTCTCACTCCACCTCTACTTTCTGGAGTGCGATTTTTTCGGTGAATAAAAATGAGAAAATTTCTTTTTAATCACGTGACGTCGTGGTAATGAATGTGTGGATTTGAAATGAAATTTATTTATTTTTATTAAGACGGTTCATGCGAGGGATTTCACTCGGTGAATGTGACCCTACTGACGCCTAGAGGAGGTTAGGCGATGTTTCTGGTGAATTTGATTATGAATTTTGGTGGTATCCAGTACCTCAGTTGGTAGAAGTGCCTGGTGCGACACTGGGAGACCCGGGTTCGACTCCCGGCGCCGTAAAATTCGAAACTTCTTCTCTCTAATTCTAATTCTCTTCAAATTAGACGAAATAAAGGAGCAAAAAAAGGGAATCTTCCACGAACTGAAGGAAATCTAGAAAGTCATTTTCATATGTTCGAAATTTCTACCGGAATAGCTAATCACTAATGCACAATACACCCTATCTCTCCCATTTAACCAGTCTTGGGGTTCTGGCAGGTGGTGCCAGTTTCGGATTACATATCGTCTATCCTCCCACCCACCCCTCAACCATCTCACTCACTCAAACTCATACATGAATGTTGTATCCACGTACATACAATTACATACCAAAAATACTCACTCAGTGTGTACATGTACTTTACCTTCTCCAGTGTTCAAATACGTATATATTGTACATGTCTAACCAGTTGGCACGCCATGCGTTATGTTAAGAAGCGCAGTTAATTACGAAGATAATTTCGAGTCGTGTGTTTGCGTGCTGCACATAACGAGCTTCCGACTTCGGAGGCCTTTCTAACCCATGCAAAATCCAATGCCCTCTTAACTATTGGTGCCCTTACAACCCCTACCACCAAAACAATTCCATGATCAATGTTATCTTTTAGATTGGGTGAATCAAGTCTCGGGGGAGGAAGGGGCGGGATGGCCGGGGGATGAAGGGGGTGTAGTTCATAGTTGGGTTCATCGATACTCCGACTAATCAAACATGGCAGAGGAAATGATTAATTCATTAGTTGTTTTATTCGTAAAATAATTTAATTTATCGCTTCGTTAATTATATAATTTTAGTTCAGGAGAAGACGGTGAATTCATTGAGTCACTAATAGAATTATTATATGTAATTGTTCTTGTTGAATGATTAGCATGGGTCATTTAGTAAATTTTAATTTATTAAATTGTATTAAAAAATGGAGGGAATTGGAAAAAAAAATTGGGTCACTTCGTATGATAAATTTGATTGAAAATTGAGATATTGGAGTGAATATGAATCAGACATTGATGATAATAAGTGAATGAATAAGGTATGGATACACCGAGAAATGATGGAGGTTTTCGCGGAAGAGAATTGTTGGACTGACAGGGTTATATGGGGGCAACTTATGTGTTGCATTTGCGAGTATGTCTGGTTTGAAGTTAATAATTCAAAGTCTGCGGCCGCCGGGCAGTCTGCCGCCTGCAGTAGAGCTGTCCGCACATTGACTACTGTTGGATGCCCTCTCGCAGACCTCAATCACTGGCCGTCTGCTGACAGGATTCAATAATTAGTTGCGATTAGATCTGGGAAATGATTACGATTTATTCTGGGGGGGGGGGGGGGGGTAAATGCAACCCTCTTGTCATCTCACTTGACCGAAGATTAATCTCATTTCAGAGACGAAATGAAGATCTGAGATAAGAAAATTAATTTTTTTGTGAATTTAGTGAATCCACAGGGAGAGAAAAATCTGGGAAAAATTAATGTGTCGAGCGCTAGAATCGAGGTGCATTATATGTTAGCACAGTAATTTTTATTCGAATGATAACAATAAACAATAATTCCAGCCCTCAAAAATTGAAAAAATAATTAATTCAATTTTCTTTTCTTTCTTTTTCCAGGTGAGTGCGTAGACAATACCGAATGCTTAAACATCCGTAAGTCCCAAAAATCATAATTAAACACATTAACAAATTTTATTGCACTGCTTAAATACTTTTAACATCATAACCAGCATTGATGTCTCGCGAAAAAGTCTTTCATACAACAAATCATCCCTTCGCCAAGAACATAATCGTAAACTCTCTCCCCCATTCATTCCCCTCCACCGAAAGCGTGTCATGCAATTAAAAGTTTTATTGAACGACTATTACACTGAGATACACTTAACAAGGCTCGTTATTCTTCGGCAAAAAACTTAGATGTACAATATTTCGTTATATCACGTCGTTCTTTCACATTTTTTTTTTTACAAAAATTGTTTTTTTCTTTTTTACTGTTGCCACGTACTAGTATAAAATGTTGGAACATGAATGTTCAACTTCATATAAACGTATCGCCACATTGTTCACCGGCGGTTTGGTCAGTAGTATAACGATGAATATATTTTTGTATTTTTGTGTATCTCACACGTACTTCGACCGATATAACGATCTATTTCGTCAATTAAATTTTTTGCTGATACGTGTGAACCTTCTGTTCCACTGGAAAATTCTCCTGTTTCATAATTGTTTTTACCATCCATTCTTTTTTACCGTTACATATATTGTTTATCAATTTTTTGAAACAGCCATGAGACATAAATTTGAAATTTATTTGTGCTGAATGGAGTATATATTTTTAATTGATTTGTCCATTCAACTGCTGCC
This sequence comes from Diachasmimorpha longicaudata, assembly GCF_034640455.1. Classification (NCBI taxonomy): domain Eukaryota; kingdom Metazoa; phylum Arthropoda; class Insecta; order Hymenoptera; family Braconidae; genus Diachasmimorpha; species Diachasmimorpha longicaudata. The sequence continues at coordinate 5,337,551 of NC_087238.1, read as the reverse complement.
AATGAATTCATGTCCTGCGGTTTTACAGCCCTTTTCATGCGGGTTAAATTTTTTTTTCCCATTTTTTATTATTCCACGGTGAGAATTATTTTATAAAAATGATCCCAACATCCTAAATTTAATAATTTCGTTGCTGTGATATTGTTATCAAAAATTGATTGCTCTGCGCTATTATTTTGATATTATTGAAACAATTATTTTTATGGCTTTTCAATGCTAATGTTAGACTTTATCAGAGGAGACAGCTTCGATTTAAACGGAACTGTCGTGTGAAATAATTCTGGGGTGGGGGAAAAAAAATGAATAAATTTGGAAAATACCTGAATCCATCGGAATCAGTATTTCCATATTTCTCCACTGTGCGGTAAATTTGACACGTGAACGCCCATCGTGAAGCGAGGCTTATATGCGCCATTACAAGGTGGCATGCGACACTAATGTGAGTTTGCCTCCTGTATACTCATACCTGAATACAAGTGTGTCTATTCGTGCGGATAAGTGCTTGAGACAGACTGCAATTCACTTTTTACCATATTTCTTTGAATTTTATTTTTGTTGTGAATTCAATGATGGATTGAAGCAGATGTATCAAAGGATTCCCAATGATTGACCTATTCTACTTGACTAATAATTTTTTTCACACCCACAACTACAAAAAAAAAATATTCCAATGCACCTGATCTATATTTATCTGTGTGAACAGCAGTTGTTTATTTTCGTTCGATATTAATTAAGTAATTGATACGAACAAACAGGAAATATCGATCTGGCTAATGTAATTCGGTTGGAGTCAATGAAATCAGTTCTCAAAATGAAATTCAAACACTTCCTCCAATCAGGCTCTACCTCCCCCCTCCCCCCCCCTCCCGGCCACCTCTGAATTACTACATCAGATTAATTGCACCCAGAGGAGTCTCTTGCCGCCAGTCAAAGCCCTCGGATGTTCTCCAAAAGTATTACCATCTCTCTCTGCCATTTATGTCTCTCCCTCCCCCTCCCCCTTTCCTCCACCGCTCGCGCCCTATCTGAAACCACCGCTTGTATTCTCAAGTGCGAGTGGGTGTGACGATTGCGGGAGGATAAATGTGTCACGTAGGTACCGGTTGAAGTGCCAGATTGGTCAGCGATTTTTTTTTAGATGTCCCAGAGCCGTCTATCAAGGGACCGCTGGGCATCCTCCAGGCAATCATTATTGACACTCACAAAACAGAAAATTCGGGGGATTTAGTTCACGAAGTTGAGTCGAAGTTCTGTTCAAATTCTTCAATTTCAGAATTTAATTGATTTCTTGGATTCAAAATTTTTATTCTCATTCTCAAATTAAATTTTCTAGGTTCAGTTTGAATGTTTAAATATTATCAGGTAGTTATTAAGTAAATAATAGGCTCGTTATATCGCGAGAGTGGTAAAAATAATTTGCGGTGAATTTTTTAAAAGGGGATTACGAATAAAATATGGGAATTTGGCAGTTTGGGTTTTATTAGTGGGTTAGAATTTTCCACCGACTTTTCTCTTCACACATACATCTTCCAGGGAGCCCCCCATCCATCTCAGGTGAACCTTCTTGGCAAATTTTTTCTTCCTATTCAGCGTAAAAAAATGTTACAATTAAAAAATCTAGAGGAGCATAAAATACATCTGTGTCAGTCTGGGCGAATAGTGGGAAAAAAAAAATTTAGGGTGATTTGATCTATGTGGCTTAATACGGCCCATGAAATCCACCCGCGGGTGGATTTTATTCCCGAACTGGGAAATGTTGTGGGTGAGGCGGAGGGCGAAGCCGATAAAAGGTTCGCGTTGAAGTTAAATAGGTGCATAACGAGGGCGTCTGGCATTATGTAAATTCTTCGGCGTTCTTCATCCCTTGGTTGAATGAAAAAAAAAAAATGGAGAGGTTGGTCTTTTGTGTATCTTATCACACTCATGCTGGCCCTTCCACTCCGAATATCGCTGAATATCTCTCCCCAGGGGGACTCGGTGGTTTAGAGTGTGCAGAAGGTAGATTGAAAACGATAATATACATGAGGGGTATTTCAGGGGTGCGATTTTTCAGGGATTATTTTGGGGGTTTAGGGGGCCTACGGAGAGATGAATCCTCGTGAAAAGTGTCATGGAAATAATTATGAATTTTTTTTTCTTCAATTTCTTACATGAAACCCAATTTTATTTGAAAAATGTCAAATTTTCCATTTAAATGAATTAAAAACTTTCAAATTTTTTATTTAAATGTTTTCATCTTCTTAAACATTTTCTTCGTTATAAATAAACAATTAACATTGTCCGAGCATTTTATTGAATAGAAAAATACCCAGAGAACGAATATTTTCACCAATAATTATATTTCAATTAATATTCATATTAATGTTTTACCTCTTCATCCCTTCATTTAAAATCGTTTCAAGAGCTCTGATTATTCATCTTTGATGATCGTATGAGAGCAAAGGATTGAATAACGTTGAAAAAAAAAAATCGTTCATTTTTCATAATTATTTTCATTGACTGAACTTCACAAAAATTTCCATTTCAAAGGTAAAATACTCGACCCAAATTCCCATTCAATTTTCGATGGGGCTAGGGGGAAAACTGGTATTTAAATGTCTGTTAAATGCTAATAATTCCGGGGATATTTTTAATGTCAATAATAACGCAGTGGAGAACCTCCGGCATTTCCGCCAATAAACTTTCTTCAGACATTCCCTCGTGTTTTCCATGTTGTCTCACGGGTGTTATACAGCCTTCACTGATAACGATCAGCGGTGACGTTTCGCGTATAATCGTTTCTTCGAAAGACGAATGAAAAAAAAAAAAGAAAAAAACAACAACACAATAACGGTTGTGAAATAAAAATAAAAATATGGGTGCATTAAAACGAGAAGGGTTGAATGGCCCGTGGCACCTTCACGATCGCAATATATTGCAATATGATATTATGCACCACTCGGCCCCCACGAGTATGACAGGGTATTATCCCCACGCAGTTGCGAAATTTCCATATTGCGGCCAACGTAACATTACGCCAAATCGACCGCGTAATTATGAATTCTGAATTAAAGGAGACTCGGTGACCCACGTGGTCCGACAAACAATTGAATTCTTTAATTCTTCGGTATGTTATTTATTTATTTTTTATTATTGAAAAATTCCGTCCGATGATCTTCCGTGGGCGATGGTAAAGGACAAACCTCCGACATTTATTGAATTATTTTGCTATTGTCGGGCGAAAACATTTCTCGAAATACAATATTTACATCAATTCGCGAAAAAATACAATTTTCCTGTCAATGAAAAGATGAAGCTCTCCCAACTGAGTCTGCACACTACTATAAGAAAGTAACTACTCCACTTTTATCCATTTCTTTTTGATCTTTGAACCTGGCCAATGTTTTATGAACGACGGGAGGGAAATGCGCGGAGAAATTACATTTCCCAGAAAAATATACTACCACTAACAAACCCATCACGAAACACGTTGTTTACGAGATCTCGGGGAAACCGTGAGGTCTCTTGAAAAAAAAAAAAGGGAGGCAAAATTACAGAAATAAGTAAGAAGAAATAAAAAATTGCTGTAGTTCGTGCGCGCCTGCAATGATATGAAAAAAAGGAGAATGTCAGCAGCGACATTGCTGAAGGAAGAGTTTCAGAGGGTTGGGGAGGGAGGGTACAGAATGGAGAAACATTGAGCGCATGTTTTGTTTTTTTTTTTTCAAGTCCCAAGTTGGGGTTTACGAGACTTAATATCAGTGTTTCGACGATAATTTCCTCGAAAATCTAAGAAAAAAGGCAAAGAACTGAGCCGAGTGTGTGTCGATAAGGGAATAGGCTCACTCCCTGGAGTTCGTCGCATGTCGCTGCTAATAGCGATTGTCGTGCGATAAAAAGTAGTGTGAAATCCGTAGGTTGAGGAAAAAGTTGAACTAATAATTTTTCTGGTTTAGAATTATTTGGGGAGTCGAGATAAATAGAGAGTAAAAATTGTTTCGGTAGAAGAAAACAAATCTTCATCGTAATGAGTCGTGACAGGGTTTTTTTTTGGTATTAAACCATCACATCTTGATGAATTAGCAATAATTCATGAATTTTCTAAGAGTCTCTTGTGAGTAAGACGAAAATTTTCCCAACATTGTCAGTGAGAAATGGCTCGTCCTGGGCCACAAAATACGTCGCTGTCGGTTTCTCCTCTCCTCGATTCGCAAGCGTCGATCCGGAAATTCATTTTCAACTATAATTCATCTCCCACCTCCAAACACGTAGTCTCATTCATAATTCACTATTTGCTGCCGCTGTGATATTCCTACTAATTGAACATTTGACACTTTGATTAATTATCACGATTACAACGGTGATCCAGAAAATATGAGTCGTCTTTTTTTATCGGTACGAAGGGGCAAAAATAATCAAATAATTTAATAGAATTGTCGCTGGGTATTTTCCTCCGCAGATAATCAATTTTCAGTGGTTCACCGTCACCAAAAATACCTCAATTTTTCGTTTCCAAATATATTTCAGCCGCATCAAAAAAATATTAACAAAATTTCTTAAGAATATTCTCACGAATTTTCCAAATATTTCTGAACGATAATTTCACGATTCAGATATTTTACGGGAGTACTCAGACATAAAACTGTCAATTAGCATTGACAACCTCTTGAATCCTCATTTAATCATTTGAAAATTCACAAAAGAAAATTATGAAACATAAAGTAGGTGAAAATTACTCACTGAGAATTCTCCAGGTATTTCAGTGAATCATCAAAAAGCTCGAAATGAGAGGAAAGACGAGTGTGAAATGTATCCACATATCCAGCTATTTCCCTGAAGCAAGGGCCTTCATTCTCAACTCGACCCTTCGAAAACTCAAAGGCAGAAGAGAAATGTTCAGAAGTATAAATTCTATTATGTTCATTCAAAAGGGACCTCTTTGTCCTACACACTCCATTGTCCTCCGTTTGAATTTATATTCATACCCGCTGGAAGATATTTTCCTTCAAAGGATCTTTCATGTTGATTTCCGATGTACTACATCTACGGATATCCAGTATTCCACTGTTTTCAATCAATTCATTTGCTGCCTCCCATTTTTCAAAATTTAATATTAAATTTAATTCCTTTCAGTGAACATCATTATTTGGATTCCAATGGAGCCTTCAATTTTCCATAAACAATACTGACGATCATTCCTTCTTTGTTTCCGTCAAATATCACTTATCAATGATCGATACACGACACCGTAAAATGTCATTTGGTGATTTGTTCAGTGAATTTTGTGGGATTCATTAAATTTTCATTATCAGCTGTCAGGGGAATCCGCCAAATGACCCACAAGGGACTGGCTATTTCTACTCGACGAATCGTCTCGTAACGAGTGAAAGCAACTAACGAGCAATGCGTTGAGTTACACAACGTCCAAGATGACTCGTGTCTTCATTATTTTTATTGATTGACACTGATTGCAAACCGACAGCGACAATTCCCGGATAGACAGATAAAGCAACGCGGAAGTCATGTCCATTATTTTTTATTTCAATTGTGACTCGAGGATGTTCTGATTTGATTACACTGGAATTAATTTTGAAGGGTTGTGGAATAATTAAAGCTGAAGGAATTGATTGAATGCTTGTTGGGGAGTAAATGCTGGAAGCGAATTAATGGCAGCAATTAACGTCTGAAATGGCGAGAAAAATTTATCCGGTGGAAAAAAGCGCGGGAATTATTTCAAATGATTTTCCATGCAATAACACGGGATCATACGGATAATAATTATTAGCGTTTAATTAGGGGTGTGAGGGGGTGGTGGAAGATGTGGGTAAGAGGACCCTGAGAGAATTGTGAAAAGGGTGATGGGGGAAATGATGAAAATTTCGGTTTTAAAAATTTGGATAAATTAAATTTTAAAAAATGACAGGAAATTGTGATCAGACAATTTGTAAAATAGAGGTATCATCCAGATAATCTTCAGTCGAAATAATGTTCACTCATAAATCCCCCAATAATTTCACCCCTCAGTACCCCTATAGCGAAATAGAACGATGAATACAAGCGCAAATCCGGGGGAAAAAAATAACAAATTTCCCATTTTCAGCGAGAAAAGGCAAACAGGAAATAAATTTCTATGCATTACAGCGTTGAAATGAGTTATAGCAACAATAATAAGCCTTTTTTTTCCCTCGTTGTACTACCCTACATATGCAAATTAAAATAGCCGTGTGAATCGAGACGGTTGGGTAGGTGGAGCCACGTGTATTTTCCAGCTCGACGGCGAGTACTAGTTGGGTACCATCCACTTCATCATTTAGGACCATCTCCCTCGTGGATTTTACCCCCATAGCGCCACGCTTGGCTAACCGAATCGCTGCTCAGGGGAAAAGAAAAGTTTAGACTCAGTGATGGGGTGGAAAATGCATCATTTTACGGGTATAACCGCATCTTTTTCTTCGGGGAGTTGGGGTGGAACGGATTTTCGGGGTTTGGTTGTTTACACGGAGCTAAATTTTGGGTGAAAATTGAAGATTTAGAGGGCCACAGGTGGGGTGAAATGACAATCAACCACTGTTTAATTTTTGGGATGAAACTAAGCTTCATCCCTCGTTGCACCCCCTGGAAATCTAATTTTTACCCAAAATTTATTTCCGAGGGGATGATGAGGCGGTTTTGCGAGGATTATTGAGGATACGGGGGAGGTTTTGACGGATATTCGGGGACAATATCACCCGAAAGTTCAAGCACAAAAACAAGTTGACCTTTCCCACCCCTTTGCAGGTATTTATTTAGAAAAAAAAGACTGAATAAAATTATAATTCAGTGACTCGTGTTCGAACCCCAAAACTTTTTCGAAAAATCGAAGGCTCGGGGAAGAAATTTTTGCCCTCTCCCCTATTTTCGGAGACAAATATTTGCAATTACCTTCTCACTTTTGAGCTATGACACCCTCATCACTACAGGGTGTGGTTGATCATTAAACATATCCTGTTGTAGTTGACGAGTTCTGATTAAACTCTCTTAATGCAACCCCTGGACTTGGCTACTCCACATTGCCAACTCTCTCCCGTTGTACACTCGAGTTTTCATACACAACTACAAATGGTTGTAAACTTTAATTGTGACGTGTACATACCCGATGTACTGGACTCCTGTAATAGGGGCAAAGGGGATCGTTAAAGTTATTAAAGTCAAAATACTCGGAATTCACACGCGAGTTGGGTATGAAGTTACCGAGGTAGAGTAATCAAAATTTTTGACAAATATCTTCATCAAGAAAATTATTACAAATTGCATTATTTTTCGTCTATAATAAATTCGTAATAAATTTGAATTTACTATTCTCCAATTTTTTTTACGAACGCAGAAATAAGTTAGGTAATTTTCCGTGAATTTGACATTGTTTTGCTGAATAATTGAAAAAAATATGGAAAAATTTCCATTTTGCAAATTTATCCGGGAGAAATAAATTCCGTCAACGATTTTCACCGCAACTCTCATTCTCTTCAATACCACAACTGAAGATCCCTCACCGTTGTCGTAAAAAAATCATAAAAATTCAAATATTCCCTTAACTTTAAAACCGACCATTTTCTCCTGGTCTTTTCACCATTTCCGTTATTTCTCGTTCACTAGACCATTGTTCGTTGAGTCACGAACCATAATACGACATATACAATACTGGTAGGATGGTTGGAGGGTACCACTCCATCTCACTGTGCCAATACAAAATTTTCGGATACACGTGAGCTTTAAATGCAGATGAAGGTACCACTGGGTTTCCACCCCAGATTTAAATCACCAACGTTGCAAAATGTAACGCGTATGTATAACATAGTGGTTTTTCATGGATAAACCCGTAAATCGTCGTGCAGAAATACCGAGTCACCCCGTCGTGTGATGCAACGAGTAATTTTGGCCGATAAAAAGCAGGAAAAAAAATTGAAAAAAAAAATATACTGCGGTGTGGGGTGTAACTGGGTTTTAGGCGAGTGCTGGAGGGGGTGGTGGTTTTTACGATACAAGACTGACCACGGGGTCTCATTAGGGTGGGGGTGGAGTGTAGTCTGTACTTAGTTCGACCCTTTCGTGGAGGTTTACGTGCATTTTCGGGGCTTCTTTCATTTATTTATAGATTAAACGAGCTTCGACTTCGCAGGGGTTGATGGCTTTCGATGAAAATCACGAAATTTTCGGCTTTTTTTATTTATTTTTTTTCATATCAGATTTTTCATGGTACAGTAATTCTCAGGTTCATCGCCGAATAAATTATGAAGAGGGGAATTTTCAATAACAATTTTCGTATGAGTACTGCAAACAATCGCAATCCTTCAGTTGTAAATTATTTGCAATAGTATTTTTTTTTTTATTGAGCTCGATTCCAACTAACGGCGCATTGTTTCGTCACAGAATAATAGAATTGACCGCATAATTTCCGAATTTGTTTCTGTATTCAGTCCGTGATTTTCTATTTTTCCTTAATTTATTTACTCCATTGTTTCGTTTGCTGGTCCGAACCCAATCAGGATGCGCACACGTTTTTCGAGAACAATAGTAACAAATGAATGTGGGAAAAAACGAAGCGCACGGGATCATTGACAATGAGATTTCCACTGGGCTCAGCAATTTTCATCGAATATCCGGATTATTTCGTTGGTTTCGTATTAATATCTCTCACTGTTACTACGTTTAACCCGCGTCGAAAAGTCTTTTCGATTACTGGTGAATTGCATATGTGACATAATTAAAATGATAATAATTTTCATATTTTATTTTCACTTTTTTAAAAATAAAAATCTAAGGGTGAGGGTGAACTGGACGGAATAGATCGGTAACAATAATTGTTACATTATTTTTTGTAGCAGATAAGTTCATATGTTATCAGTATACATATATCCTCACAATTGAAATGTCCGTGTTCTTTAGTGGTAATAAAAAAATTTCTCTTTGGCGAACGTATTTCTGCCCCATCGACGGCACTAATGGCATGAGTAGAATTATTAATGCTTCAGGAACTTCTCCACCAGTTCAATAATACCAAGTGGTTGAGTAAAACTGAAGAAAAAATTTCCCTGGAAAAGAAAAAGGTTCATAATTTTTTTTGAATAATATTTCATCGATAAAGTCTCCCTAAAATGTTCGGAAGAAACCGAAATATTTTGCCATTTAACATGAAATAAATTCAAATCAACAATTACATTGACTCCGGGAACTAATTCGGGTTAACAATTTTTACGTATCGCTAAAAAAAAAAAAATTTATTCGCCTTTGAAAAAAAAATGATACAGTAAAATTCGTCGTTGAAAGTGCTGAGAGAATCGCCCAAAGCCATTTACGAGAACTCGAATATTCGCTGATGGAATTAAAGATGTGTGATGCATTTTGATTGACATACACACATACCGAGCGCTCGAATATTGCATCCTGCTTGAACAAAGGTACCAACATTGCCACTAGAAAATAAAAATCGATTACTCCAGTAAATAGCACTCTATGATTTTTCCGATACTAGAGTTTTTTTTATTTCTATTTTCGGGAACGATTGCAAATTGCCTTTGACCCAATTTCCCAAATAAATTGGAGTTTTTTTAATACTGATATGAGGAGGGGGTGTGTGTGTGGCCCTCAGTGATATTGTCATCAAATTAATGAATCAATTTTTACTAAATTTTGCGTAATCGAGTGCTTATAGGCGTTCGATAACAACTTTAAACCAATTGACCACTTCGCTACTGAATTAATATCTCGATTAATATTAATTTGGTGGCTCGAGTGAACCCACCCTTAGCGAGGACCTCTATTCTAGATCAATTCATGTCTGAAATTACGTACATTGTTTAGTTCGAAATACAAACTTTCCCATGGACCTCTTGTTTCTCCCAACTTTAACAATAATTCAGAATAATTAATGTCTTCAGAAATTCGCTCTTTTGATGTATTTTCACTTTGCAAAATGCGACGAACGGAGGGGTATCAAACAGGGGAGTAATTCTATTGAAAATGGATGAACATTTCCCTTCATTTGACAAATCATTCAAGCAATTCTAGCTCGAAGGCAGAATCAATCGTTCGATGTGTATCAACTGTTTATAGGAAATACGTGAAATGTATTCACTGGTAGTTACAATCTAAATGAACACTGAAAATTCCCGGAAATCCATTGGCATCGTATGATAATTGATTTTGGTGGAGTGTATTTGTCATCGAATGAACGAACTGAACATCACATTCTCAAAATTATGAATGTACTATTTCAGAACCTGCGATATGGGATTTTTAATTAATGAATATTAGTTCTCTCGTCTCGTAAAAATAGAAAAAAAAAAATGAATGAATTCATTTAATGAGAGAATTACTGGGTAAATCGGGAGGACATATTGCGGATAAATTGGACAGTATTAACCTGAAAAGTCTATAATTCTCCAGTTTCAATTTTAGCTGGCGCCCTATTTAGTTATTTACAATGTGATACCGAGCGTCTGGTTACAATATTTTTTACCGCGTCCCAGGAAAGTCAGACAAGAGAATGGCCGGCACCAGACACTAACTATCCAATTAAGTAGCATTCCAAGTTATTAGATTTTCCACCACCACCATCTTAGATGGTCTCAACTCTATATTTTATCCAAGATAAAGCCGCCCTTGTACAGCTCAACGGGGTTGAAGCTGTTCGCGTTTCGAGTGTGTGCATTTTGTGCGTAAAGCTAGAAAAATAGGGTGGGGTAGAGCTACTCGAGGATTGCATTTCTAGGGTGAAATCGTGGAAAATGTTTTACCTTGCTAACTGAAGTTTCAACAGAACAGAACAGCAAGTCTCAACCAGCTGGGATTACGAGGTACTTTCACCCTTAGTCTGAGATTTTTCCCCTTTTTTGTAAAAAAAAAAAAACAAAGAATTCATTAGACGCGGCCTGATCGGCTGGCAGATTTTCCTCGGGGGGTAATTGGCCACTTCTGCGGTTACCGGGGAGTTTGTATTAAAATCCTCCACGTCAGGGGGATGAAAGTCATTTGTTTTGAGGGTAATGATGGCAATTGAGTGAAATTTCATTTTTGAATGAAAAAACTTGTGGTTTATTGAGGTAACAGTTGCCTTAGTTACAAAAATTGAAAGAAAATTCGGGAACAATTGAAAATTCGTTTTTTTTTTTTTGGAGCGACCAAATTTTACTGAATTTTTTTATCCCTCATGTTTTATAAATATTGTTGGTCTAGGGTAGGAGTTAAATTTCACTCACTGGGGCTCGAATTTTCCATAACCCCATTTTGAAATTTTCTATTATATTAGAAGTTATGAATTTTTGAAAATTCATGGATGGCAGTGAAAAGATCTCGTCAGTTGACATATTACGAGAATACCAAGTGCATTAGAGGGGGCCTTGGGCACACAGTGAGAGCAAGCAAAACACTTGATTATGACTCGAGTATATATATGTATATATATAAACTGTGTGTGCGCCCCAGGCAGCTTGCAGTGGTTTGAGAGCCCTCACTCATCATGGAACCGTAATAACAACCAACTTCGCGCTCTTTCTCTCTCTCACTCCACCCGGGGTCTGTTCCCCTTCCTTCATCGCCTATCATCCATCTTTATGCACATCTAGATTGAAAACGCGGCTGTAAAACGGAGATATTGTGGAACCGAATCAACCGGCATTTTCCATTTTCAAAAGATACGGAGATAATTTTTTTCTACAAATCATCCCACCGTACTGGGAAAATTTATAACTAATTGAGAAAATTTTCGTGGTTTAATGCTAGAAAATGTCGGTGAATATGTTCTTGAATGTTGAGGACAGTGGTAGGAAAATTTAGATAACAATTTTTAATAGACTAGATATAATTATAGATTTTTCTTGGTTTTTAAAATTCGTTTTTGTAATTTTTTATCACAAAAATTTTGCAATCGATTCATTTTAAATTGTTTAAGTGCATAATTGTCTCTGGGGGAACTGATATTCCAAAATTCATTTGCATTTCTGTTGGAATTTTAGGGAATTTTAATTTTACTGATTTATAATTCGCCAAATTTGATTGTTAGACGACAGCTAGTGAATATTGATTCATTCATTCGTTGTCTATTAATGTTCGGATTGGAAATTCGTCGATATTGGATAGTTCGTTGACCTGGTTGTTCCAAAGAAAATGATCTAATGATATTCAGGGATAAATCAATTAAAACGATTAATTAAACGTTCCTTGAATTGGATTGAATTGGATTATCGCACTGGGTTCTTCTATTCTGTGCCCCTTCAGTCAAATTTTCCACCAATCACTGGCCCACTTCTCTCACTCGCCCTCTCAGGGCGGATTTTTCAGATAAAATAAAAAAACAACAACTCCCTAAATCAATTCCCGTCGGAAAAAAAATCCCGGAAAAAGGTGAAATACTTTTCGATCCCGTAGCGTAGGAAGAGAATGTTTCATTAACAAAAGTGCTGACAGCATTACACTCAAAAGAAGATAACTGAAAAAGTTGTTTAATGCGAAAGCTTGGCGAACGATGTGACACGCCCACTGGTATATTAACGTACTTTTTACAACTGACCAATAAAAGTCACTGACGAGTGGTAAAAACGTGAGTGTAATTCATCTTCGGATTAATGTTCCTTTCAACAATATGGCTGGATATAAAATTTCGAATGAAGGGGCATAATGGTGTTATTGAAAGGCGGTTGAACTTTATTGATGCGATTAGAAATTTAGTTTTATCTGGGTAAACACAGAAATATTGTCGGAAATTTTCCGGAACTGCCACGAAATTTCTCCTGAAAATTTCGTCACAGTATCGTAATTTTGCAGTCGATTCAACAAAAAATTACGATACTGTTGTAAAAAATTACGATATTGTTGTGAAAAATTACGATACTAGCGTTTCAAATTTTCTCGTCAATTTCGTAATCGATAACTGAGAGTTCCGTAATTTTTCCGGAATATTTTCCGCTGCGGACTGATCTCCAATAAAAATTATCCAATTACCAGTCGCAATTGAATTTTTATGCAACGTTACAAGTCCCCCCTTGTCCTTTTGGGACTAATCATGATTACAATATTGACAATAATTCCCTCTCTTGTTAGTTAATGATTGAATTACCTGCGAGCGGAGGACGACGCGAGGCTTGAGCTAATTAATGCCCGATCAACGCGAGAGATTTGGAGTATTTCCATGAAACTGTGAAGGAAAGAATATAAAAATAGTGAATAATGCAATCGACAACCATTAACTTCTAAATTTCCGAAGTATTTCTAATTTAAATAGTTTCTTGGGGAGTTATACGCTATCGATTCACTCCTCGTTAGAGAAACAGACGGCAATCAGTTTGACCCAGTTTTTTAACCGATCATCTACAACCCACCGGGAACCCTGGGTAGACGCCGCACAATCATGGCAGGACAATTGCCTCCGGAAATTGAAAAGTGCAGGTTGAAAAAGGAGAAGTGGAAAAAAAAAAAGTCTGTTAAAACGCACAGACCCGAGGTGATAGAGAGGGAGACCCGTACAGAGGTGGGGTGAAGTGTACCACTGGATTTCTTATTGTTCTTCCAATTACCTTCAACCTGTAATCTGGTGATGAAATAGTCTACACGACAATGGTGTAGCTCCTTTGGCTTCCGTTTTCCGGAATTTTCAACAACAAAAATGAGTTGAATTGAGCTATTAACGAATAATTTAATGGCCTTTGTCATATCGAGGGATAAAAATGCGATCATTATGATGAATTTTCGAGTAATTACTTGGAATGCATAAGAACTTTGATAAATTTGGAAAGTTATCGCAATTATTTTTTACCATAGTCTGAATTTTATGATGAGAGTCGAATCGAGGTGCAACATTGTAGTGATTGTAATTAATTATATTAATCATATTGCATTAATTATGTATATTATATATTAATTATGTTAGAATTTTTATTATGCGGCATAATAATTTTTCTCGGGCCTTTAGTGAGCTGATTATAATTAATTACAATCAGGGAAAACATATTACTGTGCCTTACGATACCCCAGTAATTTTTATTAGAATCGTATAACAAAAATTATCAGATTTTTCGTACCGTTCACTCTCCTCCGATTTTCAATTTAAAATTTTCTCCTGAATTTATTATACATATAATTATATACTTATTATTATCATCAGAGGTAATTCCTCAATAATTCACACTTTCACAAGAAAAACGTAAAATCTGAAATATCTCGGGATAGTAGAGGATCTTATCACCGATTGCATTACCAGTACCCACTTCATTTCAAATGTAAGTAACTTTTACCCTCAAAAGCGTACTCAGCTACCCTCCGTGTGACACTTATTTCCCCTTTTTGCACTTCTCGAGCATATTGTCTTTCGAGACACTCCCATAGTACCCCCTTCCATACCATGTTATCCACCATTTCACTGGCTCATTCCTCTGGTAAAATCATCCCCTCTTCCCTCATCACCGCACACATACAGGGGGTACATCCAAACTGCAAGTGACTTTATATAGAGTGAATGCCTTACAGCTTCAGGGCTGGCGCACGTTTTATTACTTTACGTGCTTGAATGAGTACCAGACGTCCGGATGGTGGCTATTGCAACTTATATTACCCTTCTCGTATCAGACTGGCCTCCTCGTCTTACTGTGTCATCGTCGCGTACGACCTGGCCAGCGTTGCCTGACATTTACGATTTTTTTTTTTTTCGTACTCGAGGCTGATTTCTTTTTACCGATGGATCATTCGTAATAACGGGGTTATTTAGGATATCTCAATTTTATGGTGTTCGTCGTATGGGACATAAACACAAATTTATTTTCAAATACGAAAAGAAATTTTGGATAAAAATTAGACCTCAAAAGGGCGAAAACGTGGGACCAAATGACAATCAACGATTTTTTAGGTCAAGTTTTGTTGGAAAAATTAGACTTGGGGGGTTAATTTTTCGGATAAAACTACCCTTCATCCCCCATTTCACCCCCCGGAGCGATATTTTTAACAAAAATTACCCAACAGCTCCATCGAAATCAATCACCTCTCAAAAACAATTTATTTTCCAACTATTTCGTAATGATCTTGTTTTATTTTCGCACCCTCATGTCATCCGGATGTCTTGAAAATTTACCCCTCTGTTCTACGAATAAAAGAATTAATTTTTTATTGATGATAAAAGTCACCAAATTACGTTATTTCGTTCGACATGGCGATGTCCATTGTATGTGACATATCTGCGTGACCCTGGTGAGGTATCTGCATATACTCGTTCCAGTGTACACGCACAATTTTATTACACCAATACACTCCACAGCCACTCGTTCCGGATACATTATTTATTTTATGCGAGAATATGCCGTGCTATGACGAATTTATAGGCGCAAAGATTGATTGTTCGACGGGCGATGGAAAGGGTGGGGGGGGGGGGGTGTGATAGAGGGCCTGCATATTTCGTAGTTGTGCTGGTCATATCGGTGGCACAATAGTGGCGTTGAAATAGTTACACACGAGTGAGCCCTCAACCAAAAGATCGTAAATTCTTTCATGAGGAAATTTATTCACATTCAGTTTGCATTTCATATATTTTTTTTTTATTATTATTATTTCGAGGAGTGGAAATTTTATTCTCAGTGAATATAAAACCGCATTTCCCGCGAATTCATACGGATTTTAACTGCTGAGTATTGATAAAAATTGTGATTACAGTTAACCTCTGAAATTTAATATTTATTATTAACAATTAGAAGCGAATAATGATTTTCGTGTAAAATTCGACCATCAGCGCATGCAGATAATTTTCATCAGTGGATGATGCAGTACCTTTGAACCCTCACCCCACCGCAAGTACGGGGAATCCCCAAAAGAGGTTAAACGAGATAGATCAATGTTGGTAGTAGTGAACCGATGAAATAGTGGTATTCAGAGCGATGAAGGAATCCCCGTTGCGGCTGCCTGATGAGGCTTGTTAGAGGGCCACACTACCACCAATGGCAGTACCATCCCTTTACCTCTCTCCTACACTCACACACGTATAACATTTGACCTTACGAGTGCGAGGTGGAGTGGGTGAAATGCTTTCATAATGGTAACATAGGGGAACTATAATTCTGTCATATCCATCTAGTATAAACGCGCCGAGGATTCTCCAGGGGAATCCCTATCGTAACGATAAATGCTGTCAAAATATCAAAATGAAATGAAGTGACTGGGGGTTATCGTGATTTACACTAGAGACTGATGTAAATGCTATAACAATTGTCAGTTCAGCTTCTTCGAGAGAATTTTATTATTAAAAAGCTTGAGAACTTTCCAAAAAAAAAATTCTAGAATTTTTAAAAAGTTCGTCCCGTTGGAAATTGTTGTTCCCGAGCCATTTGAATGATCATATAATTTTTTTTAATAAAAAGGGCAACAACGTATCGTCCTTGTACCCCTTATTTTTTTTTCCCAATATACCATTCCTACCATTTTGGTCTAAAAATACGAGAATTCTCGTTACGTTCAGCGTATATTGTATTTGAATATTCATTGTTATCATCAGTATCTCGAACAAACATCACGATAAGTCACGGTGCCACCTATTTCCCCCTGGGTATGAATGATTCTTCGAATCCCTCGGATTATCCACGTACTCCCCCGCCCTTCGCAATTTCTCTCTCCTTCTACCCCTTCATAGCTCTCATTTTTCTCTCCACCAAAATGACTCTCGTACTAGTCGGCGAAGCGTTTGTACAACTCCCAGAGGCACATACCGAATTGCCAGTTCTTCGTAGGCCCACCTTGAATAGGATATCGCGTGTTTTGGATAGATTACAAATGATGACGGCCAAACTGATGGGGCGAAAAAGTCACTAGGTAGCTGGTGCTATATCTTTTACGATGTAATATGAGGATACAATGAGTTTTGTTGGCTTTTAACAACAACTAGACAACAGCCGCACCAACGCGTGATTAAGCATCATATCCAAGCTTCAATCCCGTGCTTTAGCACTCAATCACTTCATTTACCCTAATGAGATGGAGACATTACCTTCCCCCCTGTCGATATCATTGGAAATCACGTAATTCGATCAGTACGATTTTACCCCATAATTTAATTCGTCAAAGAAATTGAAGATTTTTCTTGAAATTTGAAAATCTTTCGCCTACGATTTCAAATATTGAATTTTCCTTTTAGCAATTAAAATTAGAATGATTCACCCGTTCGTTAACAGTCTCCCTCGACCCCCTCTTCACTAAGATATCACCCCCCCCCCCTCCACCCCATCATCCTGATCCTCATGGAGTGTCGTTTGCTGACGCATGACACTTGTAGATACAAGTGCAACTTCTGTACTCAACCAGTTGATCTCATTACCCAGTTTGTAGTTATCCTTCACAGTCGCAATGAGTATGTACTCGAAAAGATGCGTCTGCATATGGATTATATGTACAAGAGTTGATGGAATTTCTCTCCCTCCGGAAGTTTGTGAATTATGTTGAGAATGTTTGGTAATTAAATTTGCTGGGGGGGAATAGCACAGGGATCAGTGAAAAGCTCGAGAAATTTTCGATGAGAGAATTAGGCAGGTGAGCTTGTTCAACACTTTTGACTCTGGAATTACAGAACAGAAATTTACGGGGTTAAGTGAATTGACAATAGGGCTTTGTTCCACAGATGTAATTAAATATGTGGAATCTGAATATTTTTATTGAAGTTTACATTTCAAAATGTTTATTTAAAATTAATTTATGGTTGGGTTGAATAGGTCTTTGTATGATTTGGATTTTTTTTAGTCTCGTGTTTTTTGTTGAGATTGAAAAACATTTTTGGGGGGGAAAATTTTGAGGAGTTTGGGGTATGATGTTTTCTTGGGTCTGAGGAGAGTTGCATGAGGGGGACAATTGTTAATGTGAGTTATAGGGTCTAGGGTATTTGTGAATAAAATAATATTCACACGTTTGAATGATTATAATTATGTAATTTATAATATTTTCTCACTCGATCTTTTTGATTTTTGTTGCAGATCCTAATTTCAGGGAGCCCATTACGAATGTCACAGCCTCGGTGGGAAGGGAAGCTATTCTGTCATGCATCGTTCAAGAGCTTGGAGCTTACAAGGTGAGTAATCAATTGGAAATGTTTGAATAATTCACACCTGACAGAAATGACAAAATTGCATGGAACGGATGTCCTTTAATATTCAACAATCTCATTTTAATGGCTTAAATCACTTCGGAGAGGCTCCAGCTTTCCATTCGCAGAGTGGTCTTTCATAAATTTCAAAGATATCCATAAGACCACTGAGCTTTCCTCATTTATCTCTCCAAGATTTTGGTTACCATAAATTCTACGAGAATCTAATGCTCTTTCGCGAACACCAAACGTTAATGACTCGATTTAAAGCCCAAATTATCAGATAAATTTTGTCCTCTTCCTCTTTACAAATTTCCCATTTATGCACTTGCAGACGTTTTAATTATATCCTTCACTCCGATGTACTCCAACGTATTAATCACGTCATTGAGAATGTTTTCTCATTCATAAATCACAAATGTCATCATAATACTCAAATCTGCAATTCCGTTATGATATTTATGTCGAGCTCAAAATGTCACTCACGATGACTCACTCGCGGTTACTTTTTGATCCCTCAGTCTGATTGCACTTTTCCTCCCTCTCACCTCCACCCCACCATGAACCGTACAATCCAGTGAATTTCCAGTTCGTCGATCAGGTGAAACCAATGTGTAGACAAATTCATCGGATTTTCCTACCCTCCATTCCGTAAATCTATTTCCAGACATTTTCGCAATATTGTGTGTACTGTGGATCGAGTGTAATCAGACGAAAAATATTGTTTCGATGAATATAAATATGTTGTTTGCTACAGTTTGAGATAAAAAAATAGACCAAAAAAAAAAAACAGTTGAAAGCATACAGCTCAACCGTGATGAAAGTCTCTTAATGTCACATTGACGTCAAGTAAAAAGTGAATTATGGATTCTACGGGTATTCCACTCAACGGCCTATATATTTCTCGCGATATTTATGCGCCTCTGGCACGAAATATTAAGTTTCGTCATTACTTCGTCATTCTGACATTTGTATGCTTGGGAGGGATAGAGATGGCGATGAGGAGGAGGGGGAGACATGTGTTTCCGGTGGGCGAGGTTTTCAATGATTTATTATTGGCGATGTTTCAATTTTGGGGACAGCAGGGATGCACGGAAATTCACTAGGTAATTTTTCATTCTGAAGAAAGATTTTGCAATTTTAATTGCACGTTCAAATGAAATTGTTTTGAGTAAAAAATAAAAATGGTTAACAGTTTGAAAATGTCCAAATGAAGCTCGAAATTCAGGGATTTAATACTCTCTACCAGTATTATATCGTCCAACTTAATCACCCACTAACCATGACACAGCAGACCCCCCCCCTCCCCCCTTTTAGCCCCTTGATCTGAGGGATTATTATTCAAACATCCTCTTTGCCACAATATTCATCAAAAAGATACGATAACTCGCTTATTTCTGTGGTTTATTTCAACACAACTGAAATGATCCCACATGCATGGACACAGGGTGGAAGGGGGTGCAACTAAAAACAGGGTTGGAGGGGGTGGGAAGGCTCGTGGGGGGGGGGGGGGATAGACTCTTTGAGTCAAGCATAGAGTTTGCGGTTAGGTGGTTCGTTGCACGCTTCTGGCCACAGTTTAAATTCCCATTCGTTGTGTTACGTAGAACATGCGAAAATGGTATACAGGGTGTCCCAGAATTGCACGCCCAGACTTTAAACTTAAGTTGGGGGTGAAATTCTGGATCGAAAAGTCCTGAGCGACTTTTTGATCAGACGCACCCTCTTCAACTTATTCAGGGTTGAAGTTGGACGAATCAGGGGCGTGGAATACCCGGTCGCACGACGGTGAGGAAAACGTTCGAGTGTGGTGGTGTCCCCACCATACCGTACTACTCCCCTGCAGCGGCAGAAAGAGATGACAGGTTGCGGTGGGTAAGAGGAAGGGGAGGGAAATGAAAAAAATGAACACCCAAAAAAAAAAATCATCAGCGATTGATCATTTTTTTTCTCCTTCGCTGAAGGAAAAAATGAAAATCTCATACAGGGCCAATGGAGCTTTAGAAAATTAAATCGCCGGATTTTTTTTTCCAGCGCTGTAATTTTCAACGCTTTTTTGTTCTCCTTTTCGATTAGATTAAGAGATGTAATGGGCCTCAATCGATGGGGAATTTATTCCTCCATCGAATGCCCTTGGTTTCATCCCTTGGCATTAATTAGGGGAGGAGTAAATAATTTTTATGTAGCGGGCGGATGTTCATTTTTTTCATTTCCCTCCCCTTCCTCTTACCCGCCGCCGACTGTCACCTCTTTCTGCCGCCGCAGGGGAGTAGTACGGTATGGTGGGGACACCACACACTCGAACGTTTTCCTCACCGTCGTGCGACCGAGTATTCCGTGCCCCTGATTCGTCCAACTTCAACCCTGAATAAGTTGAAGAGGGTGCGTCTGATCAAAAAGTCGCTCAGGAGTTTTCGATCCAGAATTTCACCCCCAACTTAAGTTTAAAGTCTGGACGTGCAATTCTGGGACACCCTGTATACGAGAGTAGGTAACAACACCTCAGAAATTCAAGTGCTCTTTCTCCGTTCTTCCCTCGTATTTCCATCCATTTTCCATAGGATTGTTGGGGGTATGTGAAATGACGGCGGTGTTTATGGAAAATGTCGGGTTTGAGGGTAAAAATTAAATACAGGGAGGAACGTTATTCGAGGGATTATTCAATGCAATTTTCTCTGGTTTATTTTGGTAGGAAAAGACTGTTCGGTTTTAAACAAAAAAAATTGTCTAAATTTTTTAGAAAATACTAATCTCTGGGGTTCGAGGTTTAGGAGACTTCGAGACAGTCTCAAGTCCTGATTTCGAGTTTTTAACAAATATTCATTTTTACTCGACTTAAGAATTTCAATTTTAAGTTGATTATCACGTCAACTGTCAATTTCATAAACTGAAAATTTATAAACTGTTCGACTAATTCAAGAGCGAATTTATCAGAGTTTTCCTCCGGATAATTTCATTCAAAAGCTCAATGAAAAGCCGATATTTACATTCCATAAATTCATGAGAATCACAATAATTTTAACCCCTCAATTTAATGAACCACGAAATCCGGTTATTTTGGGACTACTTGAATGCCGCTGTCAATTCAATTTTGAAATTGATGTGACATGTTATCCTTGAGTTGAAGCTGTTGCTGTGATGTACAGAAATGATGAGAACCAAGCTCAAAGATTTATCCCGGCATTTCTGGGGTCTCTCGCTGGGGCCAATTCAATAAAATTGCAAAATACAATGGTACAAGATATCGAAGTAACGTCGCAACGCACCGCCCAACCAATACATCAGGCATCATTGTGAAAATTGAACTGTAATAAATCTATATGAAATAAACACGGCGAAAACTCTGGCTTTTTGAGAGGGCCCTCGAAAGCCCTCTCCCCCGTTCCTATATTCCCTTTTGGTGAGGCAATTCCTTTTACGGGATACGAGAGAACACTCTTTCATCTCGTTCAACCGAGAATTTCGATGCAGTTGGGTATTTCCGAGGGCTTCTAGGCAGTGAATTCAATGGATTCAAGATGGAACGGTTCTTAAATAAAATGTGAATATTTATTTTCAATGGGAAATGACTCTGCAAAGTCATGAACATTATAAGGCTCACACACACAGCCATTCACAATTAAATAGACTCGAATTTCATAAATTCGAGAGGATGGGAATTTTTAATAAAATTCTATTTATATGAAATTCATGAGAATTTTAGGGTGACCTATTTCTCCAAAGTAACTGTCGGTATATTCGATGAAATTAACTCCCAATCATGAAAAATTCTCTCGATTCTATTAAGGAATTGACAAGCACTTGACATACTTATTCCTTCAAATCGTAACAAATTTTCTCATTCATTTTATATTTAACATTAAATATCCCCTGATCTCAAATACTCAACACAGTCGATCTTCTGAAGTTGAGAGCACACTCCGAGGAATTATCCACTGGGTTTTCCTTCAGTACCGATTCAATCTAAAATGTATATATATCATAAGTACCACGACCCACTAGTAAGCTTGTCAAACCGTCGAAACGAATGAAAAATGAGGCAAAGAAGATGATATAAAAAAGTTATACATTTTTATTCTGACTTTTTCGCAGTTTATTGCACTCCCTTTACCGTGAAATTCCCTGACTTTATTCAAATTCATCACTTAATTAAACTCACCTGGAGGAATGAAGTTTAAGGGATCCGACGACGGCTATTGAATCAACTTAATCCTCAATGGTGAATTCGCTCGAAGTGTTGACATACCTTTCAAATTAATAGAACCTTCTGTTGAGCAAAGAATAACCTGACCTCTCGTGGATTTTATCTCTGGATTTTGTCAGATGTTTAAAAATATTTCGTGTATTTATGGAAATTTCCATAAATAAATGTTCATTAGACAATTTTCTCAGGTGCTGCCTCCCCCATATTAATACTCGAATTTCTGTCAGTGACAGAATTGAACTTTTCGAATTTTCCTCATGGGAAAATCAATTTGAATTCGCATGTCATTTTGACGTAGTCTTCCGGGCAAAGATATTTCCTTTTGTTCAATTAAAGGATTTTTTTCTTCCTATCCACATTCAAACATCAACGTATCCATTTTACATACAATTTTTGAATGGAAAATATATAAAAAAAGAATCTCCACATTCATTCGTCATTTCTCAGTTACGTTTTTCCGAATCTGTCACGAGGTATCCGGGGACCAGTATAAATAAATTGATCCATTCGTTGTAGTAGTTTCAATCCTATAGTACAATATTGAAAGAGACATGGAAACCAATATTCCCATGCACTCAGATACTTCAATTGGGGTAGCAAAATCACTGGTAGAATGGTTGGACATATTTTTTTTATTTTCATCCTTTATGTACGATTTATTTATAAACTGAGGATAATCGAAGTTTTACTGCCTCAGGAGAGTGTAGTAGTTTATTCATTTCTCCGTGTTTTGGGGATGGCCAGGAGGAGGGGGTAGGACTTATGTGCAGTGTCTCCGCCCCCGTTTGCCCCTGGGGGAGAAAGATGCCTGTTTATTTGAGTCAGCAAAACGTCCCCTTTCACAGATATCAGTTTATTAAAGTCTGTTTTGTCGTGTTAGAAGTTGAGGAAATTTTGATTCGAAAATGTCCTAAATTTCCTGGTCGAAATCCCCTCCACAAGGAAATTTTGGATAAAAATTCGATCTCGAGAGGGCGAAATGTGGGATAAAATGACAATCAACGACTTTATAGGTCAAGTTTTATTGAAAAATTAGACTTGAGAGGAAAATTTCTCTCATAAAACTACCCCTCGTCCCTCTTTCCTCCCCCTGGAGCTCTAATTTTCACCTGAAATTACTTTTCAGGCTGAAAACCCCTGTCTTGATCTGTCCAGAACATCAACAATCTCTTAAATAATAATCTTAAATAATAGTCTTCCACCAAAATTAAATTTTTTCTTTCACAATCAGTGATGTCACTCCATTTCGATTCATTATTTAGCTACCCCGTGCTCAGCTTCCCCGAATGAAACATCTCAATTCATCGGAGATGACGTTCCACTCGATCCACCCTCGCCACTCGTACAAAGTTTAGTTTACACTCTGTAATGGTGTCGGTATCGTTTTCTTCTGTAACACGAGAATCCCATCCAAAAGCCCACAGATAGTGTTTCCCTCGAACTTCCCGGAAAATATCTTTGATAGATAGTTTTTCAATTTCTTCTCAGCCATCAAATTCTATCGAATCGTCATTTCGAGGCTCAATGAATTTGGAGTGAATCTTCACCAGGGATAACTGAACTGTATTCGTTCACGTGAGTGCAACGTGATATCATTGAAAGCTGCTGTGCATTGAATTCTTTGGGTGAATAGTGAAGGCTACAATTAGTGGAGTTTCATAATCGAATCAATATTTGGATGAAGCTGCTAGGGAGGCATCAACTGAACCACTCATTCTCATGATAATTGATCATACAACGACGAATGTTTCATAATGATAATAATTATAATGATATAATTACCTGGACGAGCACTGTCTGGTCATTTGAGTGGTCAAAGTGTCAGTAAACGAATGTAATAAAATTATGGTCTCAAGGGTAAACAGATTTTTAGGTTTTGTGGATCAATGTTGAGGGAAATTTATCAATTGATGATCGACATCGAACGTTCAACAATTGCCCACTTTTTGTGACGTCGGTGGCCCTTTGAAAAGTCGAGAATTGAAAGTGAATCTCGTCGCAGGTAATTTCTTTGGTATTTTTCAACCTCTGGGAATACTTTGTCTCATGATACAAATTCTCCTCAGACTGATATCGTTGAGCTTTAATTGCCTTAATATCCTGCCATTATGGCGACTTGATGCATCTTACATTTGCAATCTCAGTCACTAATTGCGTACTAAATGTATTGTTATTAGCCATGACCTGTCTCTTGCTCCAACACGAGCACGAATTCCGTATGAATTCAAATCTCCAGTTAAATTATCCAGCGGTGGAGCGAGGAATTTAATTATTTCGGGTCTGTGCTGATTGAGGGAATTACATAGTTATTCAAAATTCATGCATTTCGGGATGATTTCTGTCAGTCGATGGCCTGGAGGTTCAGTAATCCATCAAATATCGCGGAACCATTATTTAAACAGATTTTTTGCTTTCAAATCTCGCTCTTATTCTGAAATAATCATAACATTGTTTAAGTATGTACATCAATTAGTATCTTAAAATATTCGTTTTAATTATGCGAAATCTTCATTCGCCATTTATCAGTCGAATCTGCTCACTGCCATGTTAATAACTCATATTTTATGAAAACAGCATTTTTCATTATTTTATAAAGTTCCATCGGATATTGTTGGCAGAATTTTGCAGTGGAATATTTTTAAAAAATGTTATAATTTCCTCCCCTTTTGTTCTCCCAAAAAGGCAATATGGTATCAAAAAAAAATCCATTAATTCCTGATTACAGTGGAAAAACATTTTCCCATTTTCCCACTATCTCTCTACCACAATCTCCATGACTCTATCTTTTTTCACCGCTTCTACTATTTCCCTGTTTACCCATTTATACGTTTTTCTCCTTTTTGAACAAGTGTTAAAGGCACAGATGAACATCAGAACTCGTAGAAATGGAACATTCGTATATACATCCACCCGTGCAATGTTTTAATTACCTCATTTAACTTAGCTCTCTCTTCCTTGGGTATGGGATGCCCTCACACTAGTGCTGCTTCTGATGGAACTTGTATATGTGCCAACATTTTTTCACATTAATTACATTTTACACCGAAGTGTGGAAGTGGTGGAAAAAAAAAAATAGTGGAAATGTAACTAGAGAATTTTAGATGATGAGAATCAGATTTACTTCAACTTTGCTATTTCTCTTACTCAACTTGTGAATCTATTTTTTATTTATGATTTAATACGTAGGAAAATGTTCTATAATTATTTCGCGATGATCAGCAATTATTCTGGAGCCTCGAGTTACGTTCAATTACTCGCACAATCGATAATATTAATCGCAAATCCTTCGAAAATCCGCAAAAACTATTTCCCCTTTAATGAGAAAATTTCGGAAATCCGGATTACGGGTCCATAATCGATGTTGAGGGTGCAGTGAAGACTTGGGTCGACTTAGTGCTGTGGTAGTAAGTCACAGTTATCGATAATAGCCCGGAAACTGTCATTTCTTCATGATAGATTAATTGAAAATTCAATTGGCGTTATATAATTAATGAATTTATGCTTCAAAAATTCGTAAATTAATATCAGATTGATTTATGCAATATCCTGTTACGGCTCTCCGATACTCAATAATTAATTCATTAAATCTGGTTACCAGCAATTTTATTCAACCCAGTACTTATTTCAATTATCATGCAGCACTGATTTCTTTAATTGACATGAAAACTTTTATTTTGTGTCCTTTGACATTGTTACAATATAAAACCCTTTTGGCAGCTGTATCTCCGAAGTCTAATTTTTCCACCAAAACTCGACCAAAAAATTCATTGGTCATTATTTCATCCCCTGTTTCACCCTCTAGACGTCTAATTTTTATTCCAAATTTATTTTCGTGTGCTTAACACATCACTTTACAACGAATTATTCGAACGATCAAATAAACCCTCGAGAGATTGTTTCCTCCCCATCGGCTCGACATTCCATAAAAACCAATCGCAATACTGGAGCTACAGACAATTCCAAAATTTCCAGTTTTATAGCACTAAAAAGTCCAGTACAAAGCACATATCTATCCACAATATTGTTATCGCAAAAATGAACAACCGAGCAGTTGGAGGGTTGGAATAAGAGGATGGTCCACAAACGTATTACGAAATCGTGGCAATTATATGGCAGTAGTTGACCTACCCTGGGCCAATAAAATTTAACGATTAAAATTCAAGCCAAGGGCTAAAGTGGAGAGAGTACGAGTGGCTCTCGGGATTGTTACCAGGAGATATCGTCAGTGCAGAGAAGCGGTCGCACCGCGGCCCATATCCACCCCTCTCTTCTTCACCCCTCATCCCTTCTCACCGTAAAACCGGTGGAATAAACCGTGAGTCCTATGCCCATTATACCTGAGTAGTAACAAAGTCGTGCCAGGCGTTGTTAATGTCACGCTCGTATACACTGTCACGTTGTTTTGCTTGTGTTGTTATTCTGTAAAAGTCAAAGTGGTTAAGTTGTGAGTTGCACATACTTGGAGGTACCCCCCACTGCAGCATGACGGATTGAGAATATCCCCAGGTGTAGGGGTGGGATCATTATCCGTCATCCCAGTGTGGGGACATAAATTTATTTTGAGAGCTGTTGGAATCTGTTCAAATTCGACTAAAATTGTGTTAGTGATTTATTTCCACACGGAGAGAGAAACCCTCATTCGAATTTCATGGGCTTCACGTCCATTATCATATAAATAATTGAGTAAAACGGATTAATCGGAATTTGTCTGATTAATTCACCCGACGACGCAAAAAATAATTTAATAAGAAATAAATAATGATGTCGGTGGAACGAATATGTCGGTTTCACCATTTTCCGAAAAAATATTGTTGGACTGGATGGAAAGATTTGTAATAAATTTTTATTTGACAGAAACACGTCACTTCTGTGGGTACCGTGTCATATTCTGTTTTCCATCGGGATTTCGTCTGGCTTTTCAATGCCATCATTTTTCGAAAATATCGGATCACGTCCGGGGCGTTTTGATTGATGCATTGCTATCACAAAAAAGTGGGAAAGTGTTTTTAAACCACTTTTACGTCATCCGACATCCATTATCTTTATTGAATACTGTAGTATCGAAACAACGGTTTAGTAAACAAGCGTCCGAAGGATTTTAATTGAGAGTTTATATCGCGGAAATAATCGCATTTACGGTATCTTTCAAATTTTATTTGCATCATGAGAAGGCAGTGATTTTCCACCCCTCATTTCAACCTGTTATTAAATTACTGAAGAACAGAAAATTTATAGATCAAGTGACGATTTTTTTATTACCTCGGAAATTGCCATTTCATCTGCTGAAATAATTCACAGGAAAAATTTAATTATTTTTGCCGAATAAATTCAGTTGAATTTTTTTTATTTGCTGCACCCTCCGCACCCCCGTCCTTGTACCGTAGCTGGTTGACTTGTCTGGTGGTCGGGCGTCAGTTAAATATAGAAAATAAATGTGTTGAGTACATTTGCAAATAGTTGCAATACTCTGTGAGAATATTTACTGAACATTTTGCTATGTTGTGATATTACAGGTCGCCTGGCTACGCGTTGACACACAGACCATCCTTACCATAGCGAATCACGTGATAACGAAGAACCACAGGATTGGGGTTACACACAGTGACCATCGTACATGGTTCCTTCACATTCGTGAGGTCAAGGAAACGGACAGGGGATGGTACATGTGTCAGATTAATACTGATCCCATGAAGAGTCAGAATGGATATCTTGACGTTGTGGGTAAGTCATTCCAACTTTATTATTTCTTGTCTTCTCTGTCACCTGTCATCCGCAAATGAATTACACGAACATCATTCACTGATTTCATTCGACTATTGACGTACCTGTTTTGGAGATCCAGTTCTCCTCCAAATTCCCAAATTTATTGAATTTAATTGAGATAATTAGCCAACATATTCGTTAGATCACTCGAGCGGTGAAAAATTGCCTCACAAAAATGGTTCCTGGATTTTTTAAAAGGAAATGTAAAATTCCCATTTTGCGAAAATCCTCAGAATTCTCTAAATAGATAACATCTCTCCAAACAGTTACTGTTTCCCTCTACCCTCTAAAATTCACCACTAAAAGACTCAATTTTTTTCCGGTTCAGTTTGGGTCAGCCATTTGAGATTTGAATTTTACGATGGCAAACGCTCACGTTTCCCTTCCCACTGGGAGACCGAAATAAGATCGGTATTCCAACGTGGCCATGGTATTCAAGACTGTATCTCTCCCCCTTCAGCCACCACCATTCGTGGCAATTTAATCCCATGAGTTTCAGTTCGGTATCCACTGCCACGACCGAGGAAAACTCTATAACCTATAACTGTGGTATGTTCGAACGTCTGTACCGTGTATTACGTCCAGACTACTTTCGGGGGTGAGTTTTTCCTCGCTCCCTCGTGGAATCAACCATGAGTTATTTTTTCGATTTTTTCCCCCTCTTTTCATGGGTTTTTGAGAGGACGATCTGTACGAGGGGAGGGGAGGAATAAAAAAGGTATTCAGTGAAGCGTGTACTCAGTATAAAACGAAATTAATGTGCTCGCGGATCAATTTCTGGAGAATTTTCATTGATCAATGAATTTTTTGGAACGTTAATTATTTACGTCACTTAGGGGTGGAGGTCCACCCTGGAAAAATATTTATTTTCTGTAAATATATCCAACAAATACAATCCAAGTTCATTTTCATTAACATCTCTTCTGCAAATGTTTATTCCATAAATTTTCTGGTGCCCAGACACGACAGAAATTTTTTATAAAAATCCCCATAAAAATTAAAAATGAAGTGCGAAATTCGCCCAAGTCTGGTGACAGGCATGAAGTCAGAGAAATGATGATTGTGTAGGTGGAAGTCATATCAAGGCAATTCACCGTATATCCAAAACCAACTTGTCTGCCCGCACGTAGACTTTTCTACTTCGTTCATTTTTCTACTTTCTCCTACCATTACTTCTCTGTGGTATTAGAAAATGTACGCAATCTGGAGTACCACAAGACGCTCGCAGGTAAAATAAAGAAGAAGACAATCTCCAACATTTTCAACCCCCTTCGAGGCTTTTCTGAGCCTCGTTTCACCCTCTCGCTCAAACGTTTCACCACATCTGCACGAAGTAATCACAAAGCCGAGCTCGGTTGTCGGGTTTAAGGGTGCAAAATTCATTGCATCTCGTATATTTCGTTGACTATCTGTTTTCGCTACTAACGAGCTTCGTTAAAAAAAAAAACAAATAATTTTTTCATGTTGGGGGTGGGGGTTATTGTCTGCGCCAGTTTATATTCGATCCCTCAATGACAATAATAAGATAATACGAGCCATTGTTTGGAGTTCTTATTCGTGAATTTTCATCCCTTTCGGGCCAGATAGCTCATAACGACATATTCAAAGCCAGTGATTAAATTTTCAACCCCCGGAATAAAACAGTTCGTGAGAAAATCAACATTTATTCCGGTTCCATTCACCAGTTCATCATCCCGCATTCAATTAGGAATACTTAACACACGTGCAGAGTTTGGCTAAACTGTTGTGCGATAGTCGAAACTAACTCGCGACCGGGTTGGATGGTTGGGGGTAGGGGGGGAATGTAGAATTATAACGCTTCAAGCGCAAATAGGTCCTCTCTCAAACTGTGACTAGTCGAATGGATGAGCATTGCGATGGTACTGAGCCAAGTGGACTTCTCCCTCTGTATCTCTCCTCACAACCCCTCCAGGACAGCTTTGAATTTCCGGGATTTCTACATACGATATACACGTTAGCAAAGCTGACAGACCCCTCAACATGTTGCAGACTGTAATTCAACATCAGTTATTTCAAAGTAATGATCAAACTTCAAGTTTATTTCATGGATGGAAAATGAATTTGCGAAAGTTCGGGATTAAATTCCCTTTTTTTATTTATTTTTAATGCAAAGCTTTTACTGTACTGTGACAGTGATACAAAATATCGTTAAACCATCACAGTCGATAGTTATTAAACTTATTCAAAGCAATACCGAAGGGTAAATGGAAATAAATAAATAAATTAAAACGATTTTTGGTCGTTTTGTCTGGATAGAAATAAATAATTTCTCAGTAATTTTTATTTAAATTATTGTCGGATTTTTCTAGCAGTAGATATAGCAAAATTCAACCCCCTGGACTTGCCAAAATCCTTTTCCCGATTTTTTTTCATTTTATCTTCTCTGTAACTCCTCAAGAGATGCGACAATACAAAGTACATCAATTGGGAGAGATAAAGGTACCGTGAAATCTGATTTGTTGAAGGCATTTTCGTTTCACTCCCGAGTATTTTACTTGTGTATAAATTCGTTGTCTTGGAGAACGTAGGATACAGGTGAGCGAGTGGTGCCAGTATCGGGAGTGACTGGGCAAGCGTTGTTTCAATTTCGTAGAGCCATTCGACGTAGGCCATTCCAGAAAAATCGTTGCACATGAGGGAATACAAATCCCAAGGAATAAACCGAAAATAATGATAGTGACATCTCTCATCTAATTCCCCTGACATTTCGCAAACAATTTCGGATATAAAAAATACAGAATAAAAATTTACAAGTAAATAAATTGTTGATAATAATTTGATCTGCAGAGGGCGAAACACGAGACGAAATGACAAATTGACCACTTTTTAGATCAAGTTTTGTCGTAAATATTTAACTGGGGGAGGGGGAGGGGTAGTTTTTGGCATAAAACTAACCTTCATCCCTCGTTTCGCCCCCTGGAGGTCTAATTTTTCCCCAAAATATCTTCCTCCGCAGAATAGAATATTTAAAGTTCAAATATTTAGCTTCAAATTGGTCTGACTTTTTAACGGTAAAATCACTTGGAATTTTCGTGACACAACGATGTCATGAAAATTTTCACAGGGAAATAATTTAGGGAAAAATATTCAACAGTCTACATTCCTACGTACGTATGTATGCATACACTGAAATTTTTATTCAAACTCTATGACCCACAACAGCCGGACTACCCCACAAAGTCAACCGAGTAGAGCTACAACTTCCAACGAGCGTAACTCTCTCTCGTTGTCCCGGATAACAAGATGGCAGTGAACCATCGTAAGAGGGGATGGTCTCCTGTAAAAACTATCCACTGCACGAGCCATACGAGAGCTCGTTTTCCTCGTTATCCCGTTGGTCCACGAGGATAAGTGGTATCCTTGAATTTTGAGGAGACACTATCTCGAGGCTCAGAAAATTTTTACATCCCCTCGTCCAAGGGCAACGATAATTGGGGATAAAATGGTCCGAAACGTTCGCCAACCCCCTCGATAAATTGATCCACTTTGCCCCGGGTTGTTGACAGCGATTTGCGAATTAATTTGAAATATTTCCCCTAATTTTGTCATTAAGAAGCCAAAATTAATCAGTTCATTGGTGAAATCCAACGAATAATCTTCTCTGTATTGTACTGCGGATACACGAAGAGATAAATAGGTCGTCAGGTAGTATTTTCATCCGGAAGCTCCTCCGGTCCTCGATAAGCCCACCCCCTTCATCGATAATTCTCTGAATTTAAATTCACTACCTCGGTTGTAGTCGACCGAAACCATAAGAAATATCCGTTGAAAACTCTTAAATCCCCTCACTGTACACTCTGCACTTCGTTAAAAACCCAACTTTTCCCATTCACCCTCAAACCCCACCCCTCGATCCGGCGAACCGACCCTCCAGTCGATTCCCCTTCAATTGACAATCAGGTACATTCAAGTGGTCTCTCTTCATCAAGTTGTTGTTTCTCGATAAAAAAAAATAACATTAGCTAAGTAATTACTCCCTCAGGAGGATTTCAGAGGTGTCTCCACTCCCATTGACCCAGTGCCCGAGGGTGAAATCGTCTCCAAGTTATTTTCGACAAAAACCACCCAATTATCAAAAATAACAGCGCGATATTTTCTCTCGTCGCCGACAATTCCCTCACTCGCACCTGCACTGTCCCACCCTAAAAATGTCCCGAACGAATTAAATCCTCGGGGTTCCTCGGAAGTACATCCCCAGTTACACGAACGTAAAATTCATGTAATGAGGTTGTTGATGTATGTGGCTTAATTAACATGTAAAAATTACAGTTGTCTTCGCGTTTGTTTCTCTCATTCTCAACTCATTCATTCAAAACTCAGTCTCGTGAAGTTGTCGGAAAGACAGAAATTTGCCGGCCTATATTGCTGTGAATGGAGAAAAGGGACGATTTAGTCAAAGCAAATTGTCATTTCCGAGGCTAATTATAACCCGAACTTTTCTCCAGCCGTAAAACCCCGCGAAACAGTCTCCTCGCTGCACTAGGATTTAATTCTCGCTTCATTCTGGAAATATACGAACTCGGCTTCATGTCACAGGGAGAAATGTACATCTCCGGAAATTTAATTCGCTCCATCTCTCATTTATCATTATTTTCTCCTCCTTGAATTATTTTTCCATTTACCCGAAGCTTTTTTTCCCCAGATTAATTTTGTAATTTATAACGAATTAACCCATTTATTTAACAAAAAACTTTCAACTCACCTGAAGGACTAAGTCGATGGAATTTCACTTATTTCTTTCCAAGAAGAACAACTTGACAAAATCAAAAAATTTCTCACCTGGAAAATCACCGTTTGGTAATAAAAAATTGATGACTGCAAAAGTCAATATTTAATTACCTTCCATCACTCTGATGAATTCCACCCCAGTCATCTAATTTTCCATATCCGTCTAGACGACACTTTTGCACAAATAACGACCCACTGAGAATTAGAAAGCCCCCACCTCCGGGCTGTGATTATTCCTCTAAAAAAATTCACGTTCAATTTCCAATTCCAATCATCCAAACGAGGAAAATCCTCGCAGTCAATGACTCCGTCCATAACTTCCCTCCATCCCTTCATCCCCCCAAAACAATCGATATAAATCCACCACTGAGCAGTCCCCTCACCCTCCCAAATTCCCCACCCCCCTATCCCCTCACACCCTCACACCCATCGAAAGCTCTAAAGTTAATACTCCACTTTCGAAATCTAATTAATTTGCCGGCCAGAAACCGCAAAATCAAAAATTCTCATCCCCCGTATTTCCCACCCGCTGAACTTCTATTTACCAAACAGTTTAAGTGAAAAGCGTCAGAGCATAATGTAGAAACGAGCCATACATATACCCAGTGTGCAAATATTTGTATGTGATGTTGAAACCGTTGAGCATTAACGTTTGATACGTAAATATAATGCAGAGCTAATGCTAACGAGTAAAATAGCTACAGATATATTCATGGAGCTGTTGGACCGCTATTAGCGTCAGCTAGCCACCATTGTCGAGACTAGTATCATACCAACAACCCTAGCTTTTCCTCACCAATTCCACCTCCCCCATCTCTTTTCCATCCATCGGTCTCCAATCCCTCTCTCCCTTTCTCCCACCCTCACAGTCACCAGTATTTTCCCCAATTGACGAGTGCAATATATCGTAGCTCATGCCTGGTACTATTGGAATCGGATAGTCCGGCGAAATCGGCTTTCACCGATACCTTCCCCTCCCTCTCCCCCTCTCCCCCTGTGTTGTTGAATACCTCTCGTCAATCTATACTCAAATCTATCCTCCACCGCCTCCTGCTCCCTCTTCGCTATTGTACTAATGGTGATTTTGTCATTCTCGTGGGTAAACGAGCACAACGCCAACGAGTGTCTCTCTATCGGCAGTATTTGTTCAACAATAGTCTTTAATTTTGGGGTAAACGATAATCCAGAAGGTGGGGGAGAGGGTGGAGAGTAGCGAGAGGAGGGGAGAATAAATAAAGAATTATTTATCGTCGTGTTTGGGTACAACAATCGCAGGTTTGTGTTTAATGTCAGTGAAGTTGAAATGTTTTTTTTATCGGAGGAAGTCATTAAATAAATTTTTCAACTTAAATAAGTAAAATAAATATTTAGTGGATAATCAGCGGATTCAATTCGTTTTTTAAACTTGTTTAATTAGCACAGAATTTATTTTGGAAGATATAGGGTAATTGTTGGGGTGAGGGCCGGAGGAGTCGAGAGGAGGGAGGATAAATAAATAATTATTTATCGTATTGATTAGGTACAACAATCGCAGGTCTATGTTTAACGTTAATGAAGTTGACTTGTTTTTTGATCGGGGAAACTTATCAAACAAATTTTCCAACAGCTGAGTAAATACTTAATGGATAATCAATGGATTCAATTCGCTCTCTAAACATGTTTAATTAGCACGAAATTTACATTGGAAGATAGTTATCTAAATACTCGGGACACGAGTGGATCCCCAGTCCACCAGTTAGAGTGATTACTTCGCCGGGTTTCTCGATTAAAAGCAAATGCTAATACAATCATTCCCATGCATCTCTCGGAAAACTCCCTCTCCCACTTCCGACGAAAATTCGTAATCGTTCCACAGTGCTCGCCTCTTCAATCACCCCAACATCACTTTTTACTCCTCTTTTTAATCCAATGTAATCTCCTCTACATCTGCCTTTTTTTTTGGTCCACAGACTGAAAAAAGTGAGGGACAGGGACAATCTAAAATCGAGAACAAACGAATTTTTAATCGAGACGAGCTTTGTGTCATCCCCTAGTTCCTCGTTCCAGGCCCGTCGAAGATTGCTTTCAGCATCATCATCGATATCACGCTTTCGAACTAAAATAAAGAGAAAAGGGGAAAAAACAATATGAGAAAATATTTTACGGGGAAATGGAAATGCAGAGTAGTCGTGAGAATGAAAAACTGGAGTGTAGATTGGGGGACGAGTAGTTTTTCATACTCTTCTGATAAAAATCTACCAGAATTCACTTTTCAGTTCATTCAAGGGATTTTTTAAAATAATGGAATTGATAATTGGTTTTGAGGATTGATCGATCATTCTTACATTCGTTTCAACAGCATACGCCAGAACAGAACGAAATTCGATATGAAAAATTATAACAATACGATATTCAATAAATTCTCCAGCTCTGGTTGATGTTCCCATGGAATTCCGCATGTTCAATACCTCAAGGTTATGATATTTCAATAGAATTGGGACACTAACAATTTATGGAATTGGACTTGAAAATTCAAAGAAAATTTTTCAACAGTTCAGTACTTAATTAATTAATTAAAATCCAGTATTTTGCTGAATCCTTTTTCGCACAAAAACTGATGAAAAGTCGTCACAGATATGTTTCATCATGCAAAACTGGAGGTCCAAGGATAATTGGATCACTTGAGTCGAACGTAAAATCCTCACAATGAACCAGTGGAAAAAAAATTCTTTTGTTGAGTGAGAGTGATGTGGGCACAGTTGGGACTTTAATCATTCCACCTCCACAGTCTCTGTCTCTCAGGACGTTACAAGTGGCTCATTTCAAACCTCAACGTTCCATACCCATTTCCATTTTTTTTCGTACGCTGTCCCCTCGGAGCTTTTCGTTTTTTCCACCTCCATAAATTTTTTTCTCTGTTCTATTTCAAAGCTGCGAGTTTATTCTATAAATCCAATTTGTTGTTTCTAGTCTTTTTCGAGGCTGAGGGTGGGGGTAGATGGAATATTTTTGTGCTTCACTGATTCTCTGTACTCCATCGACTTCGCTGGACACAAGCAAATTTTATTATTCGAATTTTTCTACAGAATAAACGAAACAAAAATGGAAAATAAAATATCCTGAGGAATTTTTTGCCTTTGGTTATTACTACAGTATTCGTATGTATTTATTATTATTGTTCTGAAATTTTTTCATTTGTTCCCACACCGGATTCATAATTTTTACCGAACAATATTTTTTACCGGGACATTTGCAACTGTAAATTAATCCATAACCAGATTTTTTACTCGGGATTTATCCTGTTTTTTTGATAAACTCGTCGTCAGTTGAATGCGAAAAACATGAGAATATTTCTCTTTCCATTTTTGTTTTCATTCTTTCATTCTCAGTAATTTTTCAGAGATCATGGTGGATGCATTGGGCTCTTTGAGTGCACCTCCAGTGGTAATCCGTAAAGCCCATGTACCTATATTATCCCCGGGTATCCATTGATAAAGGGACGAGCAGGGGGGGAAAGGGGGAGGGGGAGTTAAAACTGCACGAAACATGAGATATTGAGGTCCACTTTTATTTGTCCAATATTTCATCTCTCTTTTGCATTTTTTATGCCCCTTCCACTTTTTGATTTCTTGTTTGGGCTTTGGCTCTTTCCTTTGCAATGCTCACCCCCTCCCCTTCTCCTCTTTTCATTTTTTTTTCTGAGTATTTTTTTTTTTTTATTACACAACGCCAGGGATAACCCGGTCGGCTTACGCGATATAATGGTTTCTGGGATTTCCCATGTGAGAACGAGTTACTGCGTTTTCCAAGGCATGAGGGTACGGAGGACTACTGTCCGTTTGATATATCGCTCAAAGAGGGCTTTGTGAGTTGCTGCTCAAGGATTCCTGGAGAACTGCCGGGGGATTGGTGGCGCATAGTGATGGGAGTGAAAAAAAAAATGAAATCTGAAGGAAAAAATCATTTTGGAGGAATCAGGGCAGGTTAATTTATCCCAACCCCTCGATTTTTCTCCCTGGAACGAGTATCACACGTCTTCAATACATGGAAAGCCATTTTGGGTAAAGATTAGGCCTCCAGGAGGGGGTAAGAGGGATGAAGGTTAGTTTTATCAGAAAAATTAGCCCCCAAATCGAATTTTTATAACAAAACTTCACCTAAAAATCGTTGATTGTCCTCTCATCCCACGTTTCACCCTCTGGAGGTCCTTTTTTACCCGAAATTTATTTCCCCGTATCGATAAAAAATTCACATATTTACCCTTAATCTTTGTAATCGACACTCCACCATAACTGGAATTTTTTAAACAAATCGAACGTACAACAATCAAATATAAAATATTCTTGATTTACGTTCATTCCCCGCGCTCTTCATTCTTCACTATTTGCGAAATTAATGAAGCAAAATGAACCGCAAACTCCGGTACGGAAGCGGAAACATCCCCCAACCCATTGGCTCCCATGATCATAACCCCCCCTTCACCCCCATCGCCAACAATGTCACCCCTCGTTCCCCCTATCCATTCCGGAACCCGTGAACATTCAAATTCTCCGGAAAAAAGAATTCAAATGGCCTTCATTACGATCAGAAGGGATCAACAGCCATTAAGGAAGCTTAGACTCACCGGACATCCTCCGCTCCTCGGATGATACGCGACCTTATATTCATGTCAACAGGAAGACACGGTAAAAGACGATAGACTCGCCCCACGTACGTTACAGTTACATCCTAAACATAAATCAGCCCTCGAACGTACATATCGTCGGATCCAACCCCCCTATCCTCAACCCTCCCGCCCCCTCAACCCATCTGAGTCTCGCCCATATCCGTAATAAAGGACTGAATGATAACACGAGACTCAGTATCCGCCGGATACTTCTCAGCCTCCCCCATGAACCTCAAAAAAGCCTTTCCCTCTATTCTTCACTCGTTCGGACAAGGGTGGAGCCCTTAAAGTCTTTCACTACTTATTTCTGCCATTTTTGTCGGGGACTTTGCTAATAGACGATCTTAAAAAATTTTCCATAAAATATTTTCCGAATTTTCTTGTTCTTTTCCCGATAATAGAGACACAAAGGGGATGAAATATCTGTGGCTATTTCCTATTTTTTCGAAGCGCTAGATTGCGAGACTGGAAGGGGTGAAGGTGAACGTAAAATATGACGTGTAGATTCATCCATCAGGCTACACCTCTGCATATAATAAAGTGTATCATTAATCATTAATGCCAATTTTTTAATCAAAAAAACATCTATCAAATTTATTCTACCCCATTCATCAGATCATTCCGATAGTTCAAACAGAAAATAATAAATAAAATCAACTCCACATTATTTCACTCGATGTCCCCGAATGATACCCCTTTATAATGCCCCGAGAAACGAGATAAGGGACTTGGCACATGTGCATGTGTTGAGTGAGGATAGTGAGAGTTGAAGAGGTCTATGGAAAGGGAGAGCTGGAAGGGATGGGAATTCGGTGGTGAAACCGATTTTATTCCATCCCACGACTGGAACTCGATTTGCGGTTGAGTATCCGTATGACCTGATGCAGAATTGGCTGGTCAAACCCGATCTGCAGTGTCTATCTCCATGTGTGTTCAACCCCCCTTCCTCCCCCTCCACCCCTTTTCCTACCCCTACGACACCGGCTCCATCAGTGGAACTTCCCACCAAATTCGATGGGAATGTCTCGCTCTGACGAGTGACACACTCCTATCACCCATCAATTTGTCTGGTGGGGGATGATGGGGATGGGAGGGGGGAGGGGGTGTGATTGAAGATCTAGAGAATCTTTGAATTTTCTTGATGAACACATTTTTTTTTCATTCAATCGAGTCGAGTCGTGTAATGATACCCTAATTATGGAGATTAAGAAATTCGTAAAAGTAGTGGGGAATAATTTTGGGGTAAATTTTGTACCAAAAATTTTGAATATTTTGTCGGATGTAATTTATTGTTATTTTGATGTACACATGTCACGTATAAAACGAAACGATATTATTTTTATGCGTCATGTCATTTATTCTGTAATGTTCAATGTTACAGTTCCACCGGATATAATCGACGATGAAACCAGCGCCGACATGATCATACGTGAGGGCAGTAATGTCACACTGAAGTGTTCAGCAACTGGGTCACCACGTCCCAATATCACCTGGCGAAAGGAGAACAGCGATGGAATACTTATCGGAGTCGATCAAAAAGGTTCGTCTTTATTTAATTTAAGACTTAAATATTCAGACGTCTCTCAAAAAATTACTGCATTATATAACGCGTCATTCTATT
Organism: Diachasmimorpha longicaudata; assembly: GCF_034640455.1. Lineage (NCBI taxonomy): Eukaryota > Metazoa > Arthropoda > Insecta > Hymenoptera > Braconidae > Diachasmimorpha > Diachasmimorpha longicaudata. The sequence continues at coordinate 5,298,511 of NC_087238.1, read as the reverse complement.
ACTTCAATAGTAATTCTGCAGACGATTACCTTCAATTATGAATTAGCGAATGGCGACAGGTGAATGTGTCTCAAAATGTTGAGTCACTCCTTTCAAATTCAATTCAATTTCTCGCTTTAAATGAAAGATTATTTCCAATTAGCACCGGGAGATAAATTTTTTATCAAAATCATTTTGTTATTCCACCAAATGATATACCAGTCGTGGAATGATAATGATTTTGTATTTCAAGTCAGAAATTTTATCCTGACGTCGAAGTACACCTGAATGCTTCAGAGAAAAAGAAACACAAACTATTGTCGATAAAACGTAAATGTTACATTTGGATACAAGTGCATAACAATTTTGTTCAGAAGACGCAAGGTCGGGATGGAATCAGACCACGTGGCGTGTACTAGGCAACTCTTGCTGGCAACGACAAACTTCATATTTGCATTGAAATTGGCAAACAGACGGGGGGGGTGAGGGGGGAGGGGAGGGCAGCGGGGAAATCCAGAAGTACCTGATTTGTATGTCTAGCTCTACTCTTGAGCTTGCTATAGCAAAATTGTTGGTATCCTTACGAGTTCTATTGAGTTTTGGTTCAGTTACATGTTCAATTTCAATCCACAACTATTTCTGAGAAATGATAATCACCGGAAAATTATCAATGAATTGCCCAATTAATCCCAGAAAAAATTCTCTCCGAAGCAGAGAGAATTCTCCCCTAATTCGAAGGTATTTTCCCCCTGGAAAATTAGCATAAAGATAACTCCATCTCCCCCAGTCTTTTTTTTTTTTCAATTTTTCCCCATTACCCTTATCTCGCACGTGAAGGTGACAATGTTCACCACGTTTTCGTTACGCCATTCAGTCTGACACTGTGAGAAACGGTGCAAGGGGGATGGTAGAGGGTGGTGGGAAGCTTTCACAAATAAAAAGAGGTAAAAATAAAAGAACAGCGAGGGGGAAAAAAATTAAAAAGAAGCGGTGAGCGTTTAACGACGAAATTAAGTCGGAGACGTTAATTTTATAGTCTACCCAACGCTGTACATCGCGTGTGACGCCCTGACTGAATAAGTAAAGCCTCGCAAAGTCTTATCGTGTCACAAATACATGGGAGCATCGGGTGTACTCACAGTTAGTCCCGGGGCTTCTGTAAAAATATATAAATCTGAAAAGTTTATTCAAGATGTCTTTATTTTTTTACTGCGAATTTCAATAATTTTTTGATGATTTTATTGAGTGTTTCACTTATTTATTGACGACTTCCTGAGTTAAAAAAATTCATTTGAGTTGTTTCTGGACAATTACCCTACGTTAAACAGTGTTTTCAATGGTTTTTTCGGTGTCAAAGGTCAGTTGTCTGGTTATGGAGGTCAGTAATCACGCACAAGGTACTTAATTATACCTCTGAGTAACCTCCACTTCATGAACATTGTGGGAGTAGACCACAGGAGCCTCTGGCTGCCCCCACGTGAACCACTTCCGCCTGACGGGGATCTCCTCAACCCTCCGACAATTCAGGAAGGGTTTATGGGGCGTGGGGTTGCGATCGAAAATTATCTAAATAGAAAAATCTGGTTCGTTGTATTTGGTGCAGAGTTGGTTTTCCATTTTTGAGAAATTCACAAATTATAATAATGGCTGACTAAACTCTGATAAAACCCCTGTCAAAATGTTATTTTCGGTAAATACAATTTCCCTTTGGTCCAACTATAATGATTATTAACTTCATGTAATTACAGTATTATTATTTGAATCAAAGGTATAAAATTAGCAACAAATGAAAATAGTACAGTAAATTGAATTTGTGAACTCGATTTGGCGGAGAGTTTCGTCTATTTCATTAAATTCTGTTGTCATTTTCGTAGTTCAGGGACAAAAATTAACAAAAATAGCTCGAGGGAATGATAATTTTGTTAATTATTCAAGTGATATTTTTTATTGAGGGCGGACAAGGTCTTGGTGAGACCTGTACCCCGTACGTGAAGGGTTAATCCACTGACAAACTGACTCATCCCACTTCAGAGGATACACATCCCCTAGTTTTCCCAGTAAATATCCCATCGCATTTAATTGTGTTGCGGTAGTGCTTTGACTTTCGAATAAATAAACTAAATTTTCTATACCGACTGACGTGACTGGATGCAGAAGAGAGGGATGAGTGGAAAGTAGCCAGGGGAGAGGATTGAAAACTGAAAATGGTATCAGGAGCTTTCCCCAGTTAACCGGTCTAAATAAATAGTCGCTGAGGAGCGTAAAGCTACGGTAGCTGGAGAGAGTGAGAAAGTGTTTGTAAAAAAAAGCGTCGAGTGGCTTTGATTTGATGGCACTGGGGATGTGGGGACATCTGCGGCATTTGCTCTCCGACTTGATTTCTCATCGATTTTTTTTACACACCTTTTTTTCTCACTCCCATGTCACTTTGCAAGGGACACACAGATATTGCGATTATAATTGGATTTTGAAAGTTTTTTGGATTTTTTTTTTACAGTAACGAGTGTTGAGGGCCAGAATTTCAACATCAGCAAGGTGAATCGTCTGCACATGGGGTCGTATTTGTGTATTGCATCCAACGGAGTACCTCCTACTGTCAGCAAGAGGATTGCTCTCATCGTACATTGTGAGTATTTCATTATGTACTCGGGTATCAAGTTGAGATGTAATTAAATAATTTTAGACCCAATGTAATTCACAAGTTAATATGAACATTGAATAACTACAATGAACATGAAAATTTTCACTGTTTGTCTTGAAAAATGCAGAAAAAATTTGTTAACATTCTATTCTCGTAGAAAATAAATTCCTCCTTTATTTTTAGTTCCACCAATGATAACAGTTCAAGATCAGCTAGTGAGTGCTCGGATAGGTCAATCGAAGGTCCTCACCTGTACCTCCGAAGCCTTTCCGAAATCAATCAATTATTGGACAAAGGACAAGACTGAGATAATAGCACAAGGTGAGTAATTTACATTCAGATTTTCCCTCAATTCGTGGTATGTACCATATTTACGTTTGTCATATGATTTGGTTTGCAATACTAGCACCGGTGTAGTGAATTGCAGTTGAATAATGTATGATTCAGTCCGTGACATTGGTGATACAACGTGAATTTCATCAGATTGTATTTTCATGATCATTGGGAAGATGCCTGGATAAACAATGGGAGCGTATCGATGGCGTTATTCTTGTTCCTGATGGGATGCCATGGGATGGGATGGAATATGCCATATTGGGATCAATAGCACGAATGTCTGGGATGGTCAATGGCCAGCTCGTTCGATTATTGCTACTGTTAATGGGACAATAACTCTAACATAACAATCGCAGTATTAATCATGTTTTGGTGAATGGTGTTGAATTTGAATAATCAAATTTGCTGGTGATGTCTGTTGGCTCAAAGCTATTTTACGGAAGTATCCGGGTCATGGGGGTGAGCAGGGGAGAGGGAGTAAGCAATTGGTGTAGTAAAATTAATCACCATATTCATTGATCATCAATTCAGATGGAGATAAGAATTTTTGACTGGCCTTTTTATTACATAATAATATGAGATTCGCCTTAATTATCCTAGAAACGGTTTTTGGGGTTCCATAGGATGATAGAATATAGTTGCTATTGACAATGTGTATCACGGGTGAAAGAGGAAGAAAAATTTCGTATCGATTGACCATCGGTAGTCTCTCGTTGACGCTGTACTTTTTCGTATACTTTTTATCTTTATTTTTCAACGAATTTTCTGTACAGACTCAATCACCCCGGGGTTGCTTCCTGTGTCGCTTCATTCCGGTCGATCGAAGCGATTTTTATTTGGTAAAAGCTGCCGTAAGCTTCGCCTTTAAGACATCAGTTACTATTTTCGGGGGCAGAATAATGGTGGATTTATAGCGTTAGGTTGGGGCGGAGGGGGCGGAGTTATCGAGGCTGATGGCTTGAAAATTTCATGTTCGAGAGAATGAAAAATGAGATATGTCCGGGATGAACTATCCAATACCACATCTGGGGTTGATTTCTCCAGTTCAGTCTGTCGCTACGTAGATAAATTTTTAGGAGAAATTACCGCTCCGTTTGATAGATAAAATTGACGCTAAATTCTGTACAATAGTATGTTCAATCTCAAATACCCTCACAACATCTTGCAAATTTTCTATAGTCCCGACGCCTTTCACGATATCACTGCTTCTGGAATTTTCAAAACGTCTGTTACCCGGCTGCGGAGGTGTCTTGAATGCATGAAGGGGGTGTTGATCTAAATAGAAATCACGATAACTTGGTTTCTGCGTTCCGAATACTAAAATAACTTAGATGGAAGCGGAAACAGGATGAGGAATCAGAGCCATCATCTGAGGTGATTGAACTATTGTGATTTCAAGGATTTTTGATAGGCGAATATTTTGCCAGTGGACGATTGAAAGTCAATGAAGTTTTTTTTTTCTGTAGAATTCAATTTCCATTTCAAATTTGTTTTGCAATTCTTGCGCTGGTTTATTAACTGGCACCTCTGGACGTGTCTTGTGAGGGCTTTCGGGTGATTGATATGCGCAGGAGGTGCTGGGAGCTGGGGACGTGTTCCCTTTGGACGAAGAGATTTCGGATTTAATTATTCTCGTTAAATTTTCAACGGGTTTCCGCTTTACGAACTTTGAGATTTTTCAGATTAAAGGAGAATTGTTATTAATCGTTCAGTTCGTCATTGAATTCGTACCGCCCCGACACTTTTAATAGGTTTTTGATGAACGGTCATTTTTATTCTATCGAGTGAAACCATGACAAAATTAATTTCAGTTAATTGTCGTGAAATTCCAGGCGTATAAAATTGTCAACCAACGGGAGAAGGTCATCACGTCGCTGGGACTTTTATTTCTTTTTTATCTATTGACTCTTGAAATGGAAAATTACTTCGTGAAGACATATGGAAGATTTTTTCTGACTTTTTGCAATTATCGCCGGGACTGTAATCTCATGAGTTCTCAATTTTCAGATGGCAGATACGAGCCAGTTTTCCTAGAGGATGGCTACGTTGTTCACATGAATTTGACAATTCGTTCGGTGACCAAATCAGATTTTGGCGCTTACAAATGTGTATCGAGAAATTCACTGGGTGATACTGATGGCACAATCTCATTATACGGTAACTCCACCATCTTAATCTGTTCATTGATTGTTTCAATTAAATTCTAATTACGGAAGTTCAATTGAACGGGAGGATTGACTTATTTTTCAACCTTCATATTGCAGAGAATGACAATACAGCGTACGAGACCAGTGATAATCCCAAAAATAAAGGTAACTATTTTATTTTTCCCTCCAATAGATTAAATTTTTATTGATTGTAATTTTATTAATAGGCGAACTTGCATTAAGATTTTTCCCCTGCAATTTGCGTGAGAAAATTCAATATGACGACCGGTTTCACTGAAATAACTTTCCAAGTATTAAATATCGTAATTTTCATTTGAAATTAAAACATTTTTAGTTCCCTAGTTCTGCTAACTATAAAGAGATCGTTATATTGACTTTTTTAGTCGGAATTACCATTCATCCATCGAATGAATGAAAATTTCATTCTTCTGTTCAATATTTTCGCTCATAAAGAACCTGAAAAAAACCTCAATCTCAACGATACTTCAAAATACCCAATAAACCCACTTCCCCATGAAGATCTGCAATTGAATACTCGATGAAAGTCGATAGAGAGCCGGTGCAGTAGGCGAAAAATGCATTCGCCTCGATTGACGTAAAGAAAGCAATCTATTTCACATGTACACGTGAAAATGGGAAAAAAATGATAAAGTTAATGAATGAAGGAATTTGCGAATATTCATACGAGTACAGCTGACTCTAGTGGAACTCACTGGATTATCTGTTATGCTCCTGGCCACTTGAAGAGCTCGTCTAGTACCGCGATAATGATGGCAATGAGTGATACCAGGCAATGATTGAGGAGATAGTCGTCATTGAACTCAGCTCGATAGTTAATTAGACTTCGTACGTGCAGCTCTTTAGTAATTCACTCTAATTACTAGAATTTTCTACGGATTTTTGTGGGAAAAGTCAGTTGCTGTTGAGATAAAAATTTATGGGGATTTCCGAATGATTTTTACAGAAATGCACCACCACCTGCCGTTGATTGAGATCCCCAAATTGATGAATGAAAAAAAAACAATCCCGTCATTTGCATTTCGTCCAATTGCTTGTTCCTCATTAGTTCTCCCTGTATTTAACAATGCGAATCAACGAATTTACATTGACCCGGAGGCTTGAAATATGCCCATGACAACAGTAATAGAAAGGGGAATCCAACCACGTTTTGTACAGGGGAATTGTTAACCCATTTCAACGCACTTAATGAAAAGGATATCAAACAGGGGAATGGGTTATAAATGGGTATTTCTTTCGAATAGATCAAAGGAGACCGCTAGAGTTTCAACCCTCTCACTACTCTATTTAATTTTACGGATAAGCACATCCCTCGTAAGCCGATTTAACTTAAGCTGTTGGGTATATCTGACATGGATGAAATATTTTTTCGATAATGCTACGACTCCATCAGCGTTTTATGAATTTATTTTTGTATATTTCTGTTGAAATTGCATTTTTCCATTTTGTTCATAAATATTTACCATTGAAAAGGCTTTTCAAGGTTTCCCGTCTCGAAGCGTTGAAATACCAGACCGTATTTAGTTACTCTGATGAAAATATTTCGAAATTTCCGTTCAAAAGCATAAATGAAAGAAAAACTTTTTAACGATTTCAAACCTCGCAATTTAAAACATCAAAAATACCTCTCAATCGCTCTGTAATCGAATCCCTCGTTGATTATTTGAATATAATCCGATCATAGTTACATTGAAGCGTACATTCGACAATTCTCTTTGATTTATCAACAAGGATTAGTATCAATGTTCCACAAATTGTATAAATTCGTGTTTTTCCAAATAATTTTCTTCCTATGACGTAATCGTATTTCCGGGGGTTGCAACTGGGAATTTGCTAAAAAAAAAGTTTATTCAAGCTTACCATTTCTCTCTAGTACATATCTATTCGCCAATCCCCCCCTCCCTCAAAAACATATATCCTACAAAATTATTAATGCCGGACAAAATTTCTGGAGCCCCGATGGCACCGATTTATCTTCACCCGAAAAACTATTGTCCTTTCCACCTCTCTAGACACAATTCGCGAACTCTACGTGACACGATTGCATTTTTCCCTAATCAACCGTTCAATTCTGCAGCGAATTAATAGAATAGAATAATGAATTTTCCAATTCAACAGTGAAAGACGATTAATTTTGAAATTGACTTGACTGATCGCATTCTCTCCCGCAACTCTTCAGTTGACATTGGCGAGTCTCCCCTCGACAATTATCTCATTATCTCATTAATTATCGAGTCCCCAGGAAAATACACGAAACGCTTTTTCGTCTGTTGCAAAAAAAAAAAAAATTCATCATTTCCTGCGACTCAGTAAAGTCATTCTCTCCGTCTAAATATCCCAATAGACAATTTCCCAGTTCATCATACCCCATATTCTCGTTTTCTTATTGCAAATCCATTCATTGACGAGTAATTCTTGTATTACAAACCCGGGTCGGACGGCTCGTAACGTGCAGAGATATGTTTCAACTATGATAATGCCCCATCGGATGCAGAATTCCAATTCTCGTTCGACACGTGTCGCTGCTGTGAGCAACAGAAATAGATAGATCAGACTGGAAATTGAGGAGAGTGAATATGTGAAAAGAAACTTACGGGGAAAACGACAAGTTGTGTATGTGTGTGTGTGTGTGTGTTGGGTCGATAGGCATCGACAATTCGGCGAGGGATTGCGAATTGAGTGAGACGAACATTTCGAATTTGTCACTGAGAATCCGAGCGGAATGAGACATGCATTATTCCCGCCACGTGTGTAGGACGGGATCGTTGGATAGTCAAACCGGACGGCTAGGGATGGGCAGGAGGGGTTGTAAGGGGGGTGGCAGGGGGGGGGGCTTAAGCTTTGTGGGAGCATACTGCATGTTCTACAAAGCGACCAACTAAATTACATACTGGATGAATGCACTTAGGAGACGGTGGATGAAAGGAATTGAGAGAAATCTTGAGTTGGTTATGGGGAATTCCGAGGGATTTAAATCGACTTCAATGAGAAATTATTATGGAATTTCAAGAGCAATTCACTGGTAACGTGATGGAGGAGTATTTCTTGGTTCAATTGATGAATTTGGTCTCAGGGAACTGATTGGTTTGCTTAGGGTGGTTTCATTACGCTACGGTGACGACTTCGGTTTGGTGTGGGGAGAGATTACGGAGGGAAATGTCTAGGAAAAAGTGAGGGGCTATCAGGAGAAGGGAGGGGCAAAGTGTTGGTACAGGGAAAAAATCCAGTGCTGGCACAGGAAATTTTGGTAGTTTAAATGTGAATTTTTTTTCGAACTTCTGTGACAATTCACTGGAAATCCCCAGAAATTTTACATTAACAGTATTAAAGTTGTTCAGACGAGGGGTTTAATATTTTTTAATGTCAGTAGTAGAATTTTTATGGGATATTTTCCTGTGTGTAATGGGATTATTCGAGGTGATGTTGCTGTGACACAAATTTTACACGTCAGCGTGGACATACGCCTTTTAAATAATGGCGGTTAATGGGAGAACAAAATATCAATCAACGATATTGAATATTGATGATACAAGCCATAGACAGGGGTGGGTTTGATTCGACTTGAATGACGGGCCGCTCTTGGATGTTGTGACATGGAAATAGACAAATCACATCAGAGATTGAATTTTGTTTGATATTCAGGTGACAACTTCCGGAGAAGGGCGTCATGAGGTGAATTTAGTAATAAGCTAATGATTGGAAAAATCGGTAAATACGATCACTGAACAGATACACTCAAGAGTTGAGAAGTGTGACTACTCTGTGATCAAAACTTTAAATTCTAATACTAAAAAGTCCATAAAAAGAGACGGAGATCCAAAAGTTTATGAGGCTAACACATTTTACAACATCAATTCTTTCTCTGCATAGATTGTAAAGTACAGTCCAATAACTTTACTAATGAGAAAAAACAGCTTTGGAGTTGATAAGACTTGTTACCGCCTAATACACGGAATACTTTTTCAGTTCATTTGATGAACTCAATCTCGTTGCAGCCGTTTCTTTCCTGCAGTTTAATGGCTAATCTCGAGAATCCGGAAAACTTTCTCCACTTAAAACACTTTGTTTTATGACTAATCGATCGTCTACATCCGCTGCACTTGTTTTTTCTTTTTTTTTTTCTGTGGGAAATGTGGGATGTTAACAACATGATATGCCGTTGAAGTACGAGGAACGTACATTCTGGAAAATTGAGGGAATGATGTCCCAAGGGTGTGCTGAAATTTTGAGTCCAGGCTTTTTGATTCATCAGGGTATTGCACTAGAGTCTCAAGGCTCTTCATCAATAATTGGAAATTTCAGGGAAGACGAGTATATTATGTGCCTGAAATGACTCCAGGTGGAATAAAAATTCAGGAGAATGTCGGGAGTTCAATAGGGCATTTCATGAAGCATAAAATTTATGGCTTTACTTTTAACGGCTATAGGTTACTGCGAGTTTTTTTTTTCACGTCTTTGTCACACAATTGTACATCGTAACGAGTGAAGTTATGTTGAGTGATATTTCAACATTGAGTTTTTTTTATTTATTTATTTTATCGACCTTAAAAAGTTGAAACTAAGTGGAGCTCACCACTTGGCCTTGAAATTATCTCCCCTGTAATTTAGGAATTATATTTTATGTTACAAATCGGGGGGATGTCCTTTTAATGGTAATTACATATTCACATGGGTATGAAAACTAATCTGTCATAAATATTCCAGGTAAACTGAAGAAAAACTCCAACAACTTACTGGAGGGTAATCAGAATGGGCTAAAAGAGCAAGGTACAATATTTTAGAATTATGGTGGAGTATTATGAAAGGGTATTACGTTAATGGCGCGAGTAGAGTTGATCTTTCAACGTGAATTATTTTCACACATATTTTATAACTCAGAGAGCCAGACTCGTCGAATAAAAATTAATTTTTCCTCTGTTCCACGGATAACTATTTTAAAAAATAATTATTCACCGTTTCTGTCCCAGAATATGTTCAAGAAAATGATTAAATATTTCACAGAAGATGATTGTTCCTCCATTTAATCTAAAATGTTTGGAACTCAATGATAAAATCCTAAAAAGGTAATGAAAGCGTTGAACTCTACTTTCCAGACTTGAAACTACGAGGTAGAAAGGATAACAGCAATGACGAGGAAGATTACGAAGATTCTGGTACGTCAGCGGCAAAGTGCAGTGCGAGTCTGGCAATCGTAGCAGTTGCATTGGTACTTTGCTTTCATCACCATCTTCAGCTCCAGGCCCTTCATCCCGCCTGAGTGGATGAGCCCCCCTTCATTCCCCTCGTCCCTTCAGACCCACCGACAAACCGTATCTTCATCTTGAATGATCTTTAGGAAACACGAGTTAAAGGGTTAAATTGAAACTTTTCCAGATGATATCTATGAATTCAAAATCCACTCTGTTTTCACTGCCAAGGGAATCTATTGTCATCTCCAGTCAGAGGCGAGGGATAATGAAAAAGATTTTTTCAAATAAATTGTCAAATTTCTTCATCGTTGAGTAAAAAAATGGATATTCAGGAGATAGAAGTTCAAAAAAAACTGTTCATTTCGTCATCATCATTTTCCAGAGAAATAATAGTATGATTATACATTTTTTGAAAGGATAAAATGGTTAACTTTTCGATTTGAATAATAAACAAAGACTGACTGGGGGTCGAGTGGAAATTACAATTTTTGTGTAATAAATACAGTTTTATGAAAGCTTTAAGATGTGCTACGATACTCGAAATGTGTAAATAAGAAATATATTAAATTCAGTGCGCGCAAAAATGTGAAATTCTATATAAAATCGAGGAAATAACCAGGGGGAATCGAAGGCGAGGGGTATGTGTACGAATTTTCGCCAATGATTGGATTTTTTTTAAGTTGCCTTTTTGGTGAGGAATTATGTCTGCTCACTTAAATATCTCTTTGGCATGAGGTATAAAATAAATCAATCATTGTTGAAACAAGTGCAATATCCCTCGGAATAATTAATTAATGTACAGTAGAAATACATAAAAACACGAAAATAATTTATGTGTCGTCTGCGTGAGTGAATCAATGTTCTAAAATACCTCTTTTAAACCTATAAATTATATGAATTCATGTACTCTTATTATTTAATAGATTTATGTTAATTCCACCGTTAGAATCCCCGATGTCTGGCGAATGAATTCACCATGGAGTACCACTGTTGAGAAATCGAGAAATAAAGTGATCGTTCATGCGTGAATTATCGAAATTTGGGGCGAGGGGTGAGCTATGAGGTTCAAGGGGCTGGTCAGATTAAGAGAATTCACTGATAGAAGTGTCTAAGGGGCCATTCACGTACCACTGCATCTGCCCTGATACGATAAAAGATGGGAGATATAAAAATTGAATTGTATTCACTCCCTGACGAATTGGGGGACAATTATTCTCAATGGTTAATGTATTTATTTTTCATCCCCTACGCCCCACCCCCTTTGTGTCGAGTCATTTTGGTGTGATGAGTGGATGAATGAAAAGAACTTGAAATACGCTTTGTAAAAATATAGACTCGTCTATACATTCCTTGCTAACAACAATTATTTTTAACAGTTTTTTTTTCACGAGTGATTTTCTCAGTCTGTAATTGACAAATTGAATTATTCGGAATGAGTTTCACTTATTTTTTAATTGAATTTCCGTCGAGTTTTTAATTTAAGACCAGCTGCTTATGAATAAATCTCCAAGTGGAAAAGATATTGGCGGAAAAATATGTCACGAATTTGCAATTTATAACGGATTATAATTGCAGTATCTAGTTGACAAATGAGCCCTTAAATGTGTTATTGGTTGTAGAGAACATTTATTGTGCTACTACGCTTAATTTTTCAGGATAGGGTCAGTAATGAGTAAGAAAAACTATTGATTTTTGATGTGCAGTAGAGACCAAGGCTTCTGCCCTGCAATTATTCATTTAGAAAACTCGAAAAATCAAATTACAATTGAAATTTCCAATCGAGCTCGTTCGGCAATGTCGGTTGCAGGAATTTCAAAGACCTTATGACCACAATTTTGCTTATGTACGAAAAGATTATTGATAATTATGATTATACATTCATACGAATACACTATTATATTTGTACAACAACTAAGCGCTAAGATGTAAATAAAAATATGTATATTGGAACCAATATTTACTGTTTTCCGCCTGTGGCACACAGAGGTCGCCACTCACTGATACTGTGAGGTGTGCGGGTTCCGCTCGCGGTACACAGAGTTCCCCACTTTCAGATACCCTGGAGGCGTGAGAGTTCCACCCGTGACACACAGAGGGCACTACTCACACTATTTATTTAAAAATAAATTTGCAACTACCGAAACATTTGGAGCTCACTACAAACGGCTACAAACCTACTACGAACAGTAGAATTGGTTCATTTTGCGAAGAGCAATCATCTGTCAACGGCGAGAGACACCACTCACCAAAATCGACCGTGGCGCCACCATCGAAAATAAATTGGAGCGGGAGTAAACACAATTTATATTTGATTGAATTCGGTAATTATGGTATGTACAAACGAGCAAATCTTTATATTAATGATCTACAAACGAATTCCTACAAAACTAACTCCATTTCAATTAAAAAAGACGATTTTTTCCGGACAGCATCATCGACAAAATTAAAATGATAATTATTAATTATCCACGGGGCTACAAACAAAATAAATACATATACAATGATGCACTGACCATTTCACGATCATATCCATCTTTCAGTTCTTCCATTTACAACCCCCCTCCCCCTCAGAGCAGTTACATTGTTGTTAAAATATCGTTGAATGTAGAAAGAAACATTAAATTATCGTGGCACTGAATAATCCATAAGACCACATTTTTGTACAGAAAGTTCTTATTATTTATACATTACAACGAGTAAACGTGTATTTATAATTTGTTTATGTACATCGAGCAGACATCATCGATGGCCAAAATATTTTACAATTTCTTGTTGTTTTTCAGTCATTCTCTTTTTGTTCATTAAAAATGACTTATTTCGTAGTTGTAGACTATCGCATTAATTTATCTATGATTTTTCTACGAAAATCACTAAACCTGTTGACACATGTACACTATTCATTCATAATGAAGTGGAATAGAAACATGAATGGGTAGACACATTCGAAAATTTTCAAAAGATCAGAAGATTTCGGATTATTTCGAATCAGAATGAACTTCCCAAATAAAATATTTGTCTGATAATTGGGTATAAACGTGGTAATAAAATCCTCCCTCGTTATGTAAATGAATAAACTGAACGCGTTGGATCAATATGAATATTTACATGTATTTATCGTGATTTCGGTGAACACTGAAAGCTAATTTAATTAATTAAATGGATTACACGAGATCACAAGTGAGGTTTTTTTTATTTTTCTGTATTTCAGTGGAATTTGTTAAAATTTAAAGCTTCAGACTGTGTCAATAACCAAAAAGACCTCGCTACTCATCAATTACCATTGATTGACTTTTTCACCATTAATTTCAATTAATTATTTACAAAATCGACACTTTCATAACATCGAGTAATGGCTGTGATGGCGATGATTCTCATGAATCGGAAATTAATCTCTCCCGATAAATCGTATATTAATAATTGAGTAAAGCATACGATTTATATTTACAATTCATTCAAGGGAGCCTCGAGGGGTTATGCAACTTCATTAACGCTAATTAATTATCTTAACGACGATTCTCGTATTTACAAATCGATTTAATAACCGGACTATAATTAATACTCCAATTGTTTTTATCATAGTATTTACAGAAGATCGTTAGCACATTGATTGTGAGGAATGTACAACTACTTTCGTTTTATTATTATAACAATTGTGGATTTTATTATTCCGAGAGTTTCTTCCTCTCGTGCGTTAGTCGCCTTTTTCCGCGTTGCGATGAAAAATTCCTCTCACCAATAAAATTTCCGAAATAAATAAAATGTGATCACACAGTTCATAAATTCACATTCACATTCCCATAACGTAATTTATTAATTACCGCCTCAGATAATTAATCAAGAAAGGGAGAAATAATTTTAACCCTTAGACTTTCTCGTATAGTCCTGCACAAAGGAACGAAATATTTTTCCGTTGGAAAATCAGTAGGAAAAAATGCAAAGGATTATTTCCCATTTCTTTTGACTCCAGAATTAATATTAATTTTTCCACTGAACTAATCACCATAAAAATACAGTCAATAGTATTGTAAAGACAACTGCATTCGAGTACGTGAATGATAGAATCGCTGCACTTTTCGATGGCATCGATTGTGCTGTTTTGTCAGGCTGTATTGTCTCGCCATTACCTTTTCTCTCCGTTTTTGCATCGGTGCTGGGCCTCTCCATTAATTGGGCGCCTGTGGAAAATTAATTTTGATGAGAATAATTAGAAATTTCCGTCGAAATTGTAATGTTTCGAGTCTCCAAAGAATTACATTATAAAACCTGACTTTAATCCAATCTTGAGTCGCCCCTTTTATCCCCATAAATAACTAATTAAATAAAAAAAACTTTCGAATAAACTTGAAAATAAAAAATTGGTGAGTAATTGAATGAAAATAACGCTCCCTAATTTACAAAAGGAAATGAAAACTCTTTAAATCATATCCTCAATTACATAAACAAAAGTTTCGTGAGCTGAATGGAGCTGCAGTCTGAAATTCCAAACTTTTCTTGTGCTCCGAATTTTGATTTCCCGGTAAAAGTCGTACCATTTTCCGCTCTCCCTCTGTTGCGATTTTCATACCCAGATTTTCATGAAATTCTCTGCTTCTAAATACACTCTATTAGTAATTGAATTCATTGTACGTAATTTCGATATACAGCAACTTCGTTACTCTCGACTTTATTCAGCTCATTGGCTGCGAGTTACGATATGTTATTGCGATATGATGGCAGTTGCCCTAGAATTACTCCAATAATTAATAGGCAAACTATGAAATTGAATGAATCACCGATCATTAGGTTGATACAGTCGATTAATTGATAGGTGATTAAATTATTCACCTCGTTTCTCATTGGCGGTGGATTTCGATGTATCGAGGAATTCGTTGAAACTCGGGGCAATAGTGGCACTCGATTTTGGTCGAGTTCTCCTTTTATTCTCAACTGTAAACATTTACAGATAATGACAGACCTCAATTAATTATTTCCTTCACTTTTTGCATTTTAACGCACCTTTTATGGTGGGTGGTGGAAGCCGTGTTGTTGTTGTTGTTGTGGTTGTGGTTGGGGTGGTCGTTGGGGTATCAATTCCTAAAAAAATGAATTTTAATTACCTCAACATACCTAACAAAGTAAATAAATGATAATAATTGTCAGAAAATCATCCAAAAAGTGTATTCAACGTAAACTATTTAAAAGTGTCTTTATTAAGTTATTTATTTATCATTTTTTATATTCTCCAGTCGTAATATTTCATAGAAAACAATATTCCGTACAAACAGAACAATATTTCCCGAAAAAACTCCATTACCCTTCGGAAGCCCTTCGAGTGTTTTTCCCTTCATCGAATCACCAAAAAATAACACCCGGACGACTCAAGATGAACGAATCACCGGAGGATCACGATTTGAAAAATGCATTCGACACGAAATAAATCGACCAACTCGTCCCTTCCTTCTGTATGATAAGGGTTAAGGTGACGTTTACCCGGGGCCCTGTGAGTCAGTAAAACCTAGAGGGCTCTTCCAAGATAAATCGACAGGGAATAAAGTTGAATGACATGATCGTCGTGTCCAAGTATCGATTTAAAACCCAGTCATGGGGGTAACAAACGTCGTCGCCAGGTCTATCCCTTCCGATACCTTTCTATCCCTTCAAAATAATGTATTATCCATTAGCTACGCATATTAATAGATCATTGAAATGTAATTAAATTGGATAATTAATGGATTGATCAAGCACCGGAGAAATTAGGGGCATGACCACGAGTCCAATGGCAAAATGTCGGTACTGATCACTGAACATGATGATAGAAGGTAATTAAGGAATTGAGTGATAGAGAGGGTCATTAGTTGAAAAATATTCCACTCCATTACATAATTGTAATGTCAAATAATTTCTGGAGAAAAGGCAGAAACTCGTAAAAATATTTTCACAACCACGACTGGAAGTCCTGAGCAAATGGAAGTAGGAAAATACATGAAGATAACATGGCAGACATTGTACCATCGCTGAGGCAGAAGCCAACAGAATGTACCCTGGCATATTACCGGGAGCCCAACCATTGCGAGATGAACCAGCTGTTGCTACCTCAGAATTAGCCGAAGGCACTAAACTTTACTAAATTAGTTGAGATTTATGTGGGTAAACGACGACTGTGAATTCTCAGTAAGGAATATCCCTAGATCAAGTGCATGAAGACATGGACAAAAAATTTGGATAAATTTTATATTGTAATTCCGATAAAAATTGCTGTGTGGTACAGTAAAAAAATGAAGGAAGGCACGATAAAATAAATTGACTGATAGGAATTTTGAAAAAGATTTTTCTAAATTTTGCGTTCAACGTTAAATAAAAAATTAAAGACTCTGACATTTTGTAATGCAAATTTCGGTTCTAATACCTGGCAACAGTATTTTTTAACAGATTTTTCTCTCTATTCTATTTACTGGCATAACTTCAATGCGATGATACATTTCATGTCTATTTTTCTATCTCAGAATTGTTTATCTTCCCCAGACTCGATATCCTGCTGTTGATATTGTTCCTGAGGAAGAGTTGACGGAACAAGTACTCACTTCGTCATGCCTCAGAGGACATTATTTTTATCTTTACTGACACTAGAGGAAAATCCAACGAATGGAGACGAGAGTTTAGCTTTATTTCCGAGGGATTTCATTACGATGCCTTCAGCTTTGAGACGAAAAAATGGATCGCAGGGGAAATGTACAAAATTAAATGTTTTCTCTTCCAACTTTTACTGTCTTTTTTCCAAGGACGAGAATGTAGACGAGACGGGAACAAGAGTTTCCCTGGGAAGGAGATAGAGCCAGCAAGTAACGGAAAATTATATTATTTATTCATTTACCTACCGAATATATTCAACCATAACTATTAATCTGTAAAATCGTCTTTATGATCCTCCCAGAACTTTATAATTATCCCTCCCTAAAATAACAACTCACTGTATAGTTTGATACTTCCATCGGTGGTGCCGAGTGAATTTTTGGATAAACATTTATAAATTCCATAGTCATCCGGTCCAATTTCTTTTATCGTCAGACTCATATGAACTTTGTATGCATCGACGTGGAGATTGTCTGACATCGAGGCTTCATATTTTTCTCCTGAAAATATAAATTCAATTTAAAATTCAGTGAATAATTTATCCACCGAAAATCCGTCGGAAAAGTCATTTCCATTTTTCATAAGAAAAATACAGAAGTTGGAAAAGTGAATACTAGAAATTGTCAAGTGCCGGGAGAATCATTGAGAGTACAAGGGGTGAGTACAAGGGGTGAGGGAGAAATATGGACAGTTCGAGGAGAAACGAAAAAACCCTCTGCTGAATCTCGCTTGTATCGAGTCGACTACATCGAATTTTCTTTTGCCTTTGCAGGGGTGAGGGTTGGGGGGGAGGTGTGCTTGGCTCTAGTACGTGGATAAAATACATAAGTGGTTACTGGTAACTGTGTTATTACTGAAAACGTTTGGAACGTGTTCTTTTACCGTTTGTGTAATACATCACTTGTGTATCTTGTGTTTCGAGGTGATATAAACAGGGAAAAATTAAGATATGAGTGAACGTCAAAGTAGAACACAGCAGAATTTTATATTTAATTTTTAAAAATTGTGGAGTCACCCCAACAAATCAAACGGCCTCTCGGGAACTTTAAAACACTTGATTTACGCATTATTATTATCATAATGATTCCCCGAAAAACGCAGTGAGAAGTATTTCAAGGATTTTCTGAGACAGAAAACTTTTCTGCGGGAAAATAACCCAGAGCTGAATGCATTTATGGGGTGTGAGTGGGGGTGGGGTGGCAGTGGTTTTGCCGATTCACTGGTATAACCATTAAGTATGGACTCCGGCAAACGAAAGAAAAACTTTCATCGGCTTAAAGTTTGAAAAGAAGATGAAAAACTTTAACGACGTTGAACTACGATCTAAGCACACAAGGGATGGGTGTCTCACCCCTTCGAGAATGTTTCTCATCCCCATCGGCTGAATTTCATTGACGACAGAATGTCGCGCTGAAAAGTCGAGGACTGAAAATTATATCAATATTTTCTCAAATCTCCATTTTCAAAAATTATTTATTTTAATTTATTTCATCAGAGAAAGAAATTAGAGCAGTAAAAACAGGGCTTCAGTCGCGAATATTTTCGTGCAAAAACTTAACTCGTAATTCTTGGATTATACTCGCTTTTATACCCTTGGCACTACCACCACGATATTCCAAGGAGAAAAGGGTCACATGCGGGTGACAGCCATCACGTTTAAACTCTGTTCATTCTCTCCCTTTTTACGATTCATTTTTTTTACCGTCCGACCGTTCCATCGATTTAAAAATCTATAAACAATTTAATTATTTCACGAATCAGCACTCACGTAACACGGAATCATTTAATTGCCATTAGCCCCCTGGTGAAGGTATTAGTGACGTAGAGTGGACAGTGAGTACAGCGGGTTATCACTTGATACGTTATCATAACTGCTAACGAGGGGTGTTCAATTGAAAATGAGAAAAAAAATATTATCGGACCTCTCGCTATTCTCGAATCGTTACACAACCGCCATAAAAAGTATTTCTATTTTTTTATTACTGTGAAAGTGGATCGAACAAGTTCGGTCTGACTGACAGCCACTGCCACTGCCTCGTGCATGGACTGACAGTTATTTAACAATTCACTTTTCCATCGCAAAATCCATTAAAAGTTGCGGATAAATCGTATTTGAAAAGTTGAGGAATATTTTACTTTAAAACCGGTCAATTTTATCGAACCCCTCGCCATTCTCATTGATCACTGGCTCACTAATTTCCCTCTCCCCAACTACTGAAACAATTCTGAATTGATTTTTCCACTCAGCTGCAGTACTATCGGGCCACAACTAGAGTTCAGACTCTGTCTAATTAACCAACCGCATCGGCATCTGCATAATACGCAACTGGAGGTGTTCTTGTTGCATCTGCAGTGAGAAAGGGGTGGGAAAAGCGAACACCGAACGGGGTGGCACGTTATCCCGGATGTTATTACTCCCTGCCTCCCTCTCATTCGTTCAACCACTGGAGAATTCAAGGGTATTAACGGTGACAACAGTGATTTATTAATCTGCACTACAACATCGACTTCCGATTGTACAAGGCTTAATTGTCCATGTGGATTGTATAGATGCCCAACTGCTCCAATTAATTGCTATTGAGTTTCGTGAAAATTTATTTTTAAGCTACATGTCGCACTGACACTACAAACAACTGACCAGTTTTGCTCCGTTATCTGTCAAGACGGAGGATCTCTAACTAATTTTCCAAATTTCTCTTCATATGGAGAGATCGAGCGGAAAAAGTAGTAAATTTTTAATTAGTCAGCCATCGTCAGGCAAAAAAAATATCTACTCACCATTCGATATGATATCGTCATTCTGTCTCGTCCAATAATTGATTGACTTCGGAAAGGCCTCAAAATGACACTCTAGAGTTGTCTGCGAACCCTCCTCAGCCCCCACTAACTGATTCTGAATCATGATCATCGGTGGAACTGAAGAAAAAAAAATTAATTAACCAGAAAAAAAATGGCGAGGGATCACTATCAACATTTTAAAATCATAGTGTTATAAATGTTGGTCTCTCCCGCATCTGAAACCCCCGAAAGACAACGAAATCGAGGAAACGAGAAGGGGCGATTGGTGGAAGACTCGCGGGGGTGAGAGAGGGTGGGGGTGATAGAGACAAGAGAGATAAAAAGCGTTGACGTTTGGCAAACGATGAGAAATCGATCTATAAATAAAAATAGTAGAGTGAGCCCTCAGTTATCCTCAGAGCCTCCCAACGGGGTCGTTACACGTTTTCTTGGCAGTGGTATAGTCAACGAAGCGTCCGACGATGGCCAATCACATTTTTTTTTACGCCTCCATTTCTAGTTTTTTTTTTCTCTATATCCCAGGCCCTTTTCCCCGGGTGATGATGTGAATTCTGCTGAGGTAAGTGGTCATTTTGACAATTAAAGACGTGAAGGGGCTGAATATACTCACAGTGAACGATGAGCATTATTCTCTTGCTGACTGTTGGGGGCACACCGTTGGAGGCTATGCAGAGGTAAGCGCCCATGTGAAGGCGATTTACCCTCGTGATGTTTAGAAAAACCCCATTAACACTCGTGACTGAAATTAAGGGAGAATTGGGGAGCGATAAGTCTTCAGGAATTAAATATTTTTAAATAAATTAGAATTAGAAAAAAAAATTATTTTATTCCAAAGGAGCATCAAACCCGGGTTCTCCAGATGGCCATTCATTAGTTATTAACAAATATCCAGTTGACTCTATTCAATTATATCGTAATTACGATTGCAATAATAATTATGAGGTAATTGCTACAGTGATGTGTTCCTCGGATCCCGCAAAGGGAACCACAGAAATCCTTTGTCGGTGTAATCAGCTCCTGTGTGAGGAACTTCTCCGATCAACGTCACAAACCGAAATTAATCAATTACCCTGCTCACCCTCCCCGGGAAAATTCAAATGGAATGAGTGAATGGGAAACTTTAATGGAGCTTTCGAGTGTAGTTGTGAAAGCTCTGTCATATCTATTATCACTGACCTGAGAGGTAAAAACTATTTAATCCATTCATCTCGCCTCCACCCGTACCCTCTGATAAACGCAAAAGCAATAATATCATACAATCACAGCTCTGATCATAACAATAAATCAGGGGGTGAAATTTTCGCAGGACCAGTGGGAATTGAACGGAGTGAAACAAAAGGGGATAAAAAATTGTGGGGATGATCATGAGTCACCTATGGAATATTTGATAATATGATAGCCAGGATATCCAGTGATAAATTGGTGAGGGTGGTGGGGGATGAGGGGAACGGTGAGAAGAGGGAGATTTGGGTCGAAAGGTTTTTCGGGTTTATTGTTGCGCGAGAGGGTAATTATTACGATTAATCATAACTATAGTTGGGAGCCTTCGTAACAGCTTATCGCAGCATCCGAGGGTGGAGAGGTAAATGATTGAATTCAAAGGGTGACGTAGGGGCGAAGGGGAGAGAAAACGTTTGGGATTGAGGGCGTGAAATTTTTAATTGGATCGAGGGAATTTTTGGAAGTAATTTTTTTTTCTGTTGAATATCATTTTTTTTGCGTTTGCGAGGGGTGGATTTTTTTCGCGAATTGAATAAGGAGAATGGAGGAGCTCGAGTGACAACTCGAAGAGAATTTTCTCGAGAACCAGAGGTAAAAGGAATGTGGTCAGCATGTGCTGAATCAGCTGAGCGAAAATCCTCATGTATAATGGTCTGTATCTTCGTTTGCCAACTAAAAGCCGACTTTTTCAAGCATGAAAAAATCGCGAGAGCTTCTCTGCCCTTTTCATCACGAAAACTCCCCCAGGAAAATAGTTCTCAGTTTGGAATTTCAGGATCAGTATTCATGGTGAATGAATGAATGAGCTTTGGAGAAGTTGATGAGGATGAATCATTCGCATCAATCGTTACTGTTTGTTGCAATCAAAATTTTCAGGGGATATCAATTGAATTCTGAATGTATCACGCTGCTGTAAGCATCGTTGAAGGCCTCGGGGGGTCCCTTTTGTTTAACGAGTAGCTGGATATAGCAATTACCTCGGTTGGTTCAATGACTCGAGTGTTACGAGCAACAAGTTCTATAGGTGCATTGTGTTTACTCCGAGTCTGGCGTATCTGATAGGCCTCAAGAGTTGAGAAACTTCACAATAAGAGGGACTCAAGAACCTTTTATCATGCCCCAGATACGTTGGTGAATGCATCTTGCAGGAAAATATGAATTGATAAAACAGTAGAGCATTGACTTTACATTTTCCTTATTTTATTATTCGATTCGGTCAATTTAAACGATTCATTTACCCCATTCAATTAAAATTTATTTAATTCAAATAAATTATTTTTTGGGCCTAGGGACTCTTTTATCAGAAATTGCAATGCAACAGGTCAAATTACTGATGAGTTTTATATCCAACTCTTCAACCTCCCACCACATAATAAACCTCGAAATATTCGCATTGTCCAAGTTTAATTGACAGACTGTTGGCAGTTCGTGCATTTATTATGAACAAATGCCCTTATTGTGTACATCACAACAGAAAATACAAAACCCTCGGTCGTTAATTCATAGTTTACCTTCCTCATCAGTAGCAAGTACTATCTTTTCACCAGATTCACGTTTCCAAGTGATATTGGGCGCTGGGGATCCATTTGCTGCACAACGAAGACTTACATTGCTGCCCTCTCTCACCACCATATCAGTGCTGGTTGGATAATCAAGAATGTCAGGGGGCACTGAAATATTGTAATGAGTTCGTGAAAATTTTCATTGTGCTCTTGATAAAATTACTGTTATTCAAAACAATGGGATGGAAAATTTATTCTGAGGGTTCATTAGAATTCCAGAGCTGGGTCATCCAGGGTCTGGGGTGTCCAAATCGAGGGGTAAAATATTTCTTCATTGGAAGTCTCTAGTCACAAGAAAGTCAAGTAATTTATGAGTTACCAACAACTTTGAGACGTCCAACTTGACTCAACATTGGATCAGTATTAATTTGACACATGTAGTCCCCTTGATCGCTCTCCCTGACGTCCTTTATATGCAAATACCAGGCTCGGTGATCACTGTGTGTCACTGCTATCCTGTGGTTCTTCGTAATTACGTGAACAGCTATTGTCAAAATAGTCTGAGTGTTGACTTGCAGCCAGGCAACCTGAAAAATATTTATTTGACTTGTCATTGTTGTTGCACCTTCATATTATCACAATGACAGCTATCAATGTACCCATTACTATCAAACTGTAATCCTTTTATGTGACAGCCACTGTCACGAAAGTGGATGCTCAACCCCTTCGGAGGTGTACACGCTGATCATGGGAATCGGTCTGCTTACAGTTAGGGGAGGGTATTTGCTACCGTACAGGCGTTTTAGGAATCGGTGGGTGGTTGGAATAAGGGTAGGGAAAATCGACGGTTCGTTGGTAAACGTTCCTGGGCGGTGCTGGTGAATCCCTCTGGGCTCTAGTTGGAATACGTGCATCAGAGACAACCTGGTCGATAGTACACAGGACTCCAGTGCATTTCCAGACGTTACAAAGGCAGTACCTGGGGCTCCTTAACGCCCAGATGACAATCATCACGCGTCACACGTCATCTGGGTCTGGGTTATTACCCTGCGAGGTTTGAATTCAGATTTCGGGGATTGGAAAACTATAAAATGATCCCAAATTAATTACGACTCATTACCTGCCCCCTTATTCGATTAATAGTTTATCCATCTGGTTTTGGGGATGAAAAAATACGAAAATGGGGGTTTTACGAATTTTTATTTATTGAAATTCTGGTCAGAGCTGGAAATTGTGGGTTGCGGAGGTACGAGAGCGATGTTTTAAAAAATAGTCGGCACTTTCATGTTTCATCGCTAGAGCGGTTTTGCTACTTTAACAACAAAGCACAAAGTGTATACCTGTAGCATCAGTAGATTCATCGTGACATATTCGCGACTGACGCAACCCCGTTCATCCGGTTTCTCTACCTAAAGCCTTGTGAGATGCACTTTGTAGTGTGTACACACACACGATTTAATTGTTCACATGATTACTAGGTGCATTTGCACCACACTCAAGTGAACTTCCAATTTCCCAAAGCAAAATTATTTTCCTGAATGTTGTCAAAGGAAATGTCTGACGTGTGGTACAAAATGAGTGGAATAAAAAGGCGAAGATTAATGGGAAAAAAATTAAATAGTGGGAGGATTAATTATTGTCGCATTGTTAGTGAGAAAGGCCGCAGGCAATTGATCGGTAATTTTGCTTGTGCGAGGGCCATCGAGACTTAGTGTACTATATATTATGCCTGTGGAGATGGTTATGGTACAGGAGATCCAGGTGAGAGGTGCCTTTATCGATAAATAAATTGAAACGCTGAGGAATTTAGTTGTTAAATTGCTCCAGGGCAACTTGCCATTTCCTCGAGATTACACTGATAATTGGTTGGAATGAGAGTGATAGACAGACAATGGTAATGGTAAATGAGAATTTTCGTCACCCGGGGGTGCGCTGTCGTGCTATTGTTTTGATGGAGAATTGTGAATAGGTTTTTTAGGGAGGAGAATGGGAGCGAGAGAAAGTCGTTATTCCCAGGTTATGATTTCGAATGGATAAGTCAGATTAGAATTAAACTAGTGGTTCGTGACAGCTCCAGGGGGTGAGGCTATTATACTGGGGGATGATGGAACTGATAAAAAATTGGTTGACAAACTTTAACTGCCAATCGTTTATGTTAAAATGTGTCAACTATGAAACGTGATATTTTCCGGTTGGATTAATAGTTTTAACAACTAGAATTTTGCAATCTGCGAGGGTGAATTTCTTGGAATATACATCACTACCCCCCAGTGATTGAACGGGAATCGTTCCGGGTCTCCGTCAGCCACTTTAAGGCACTTCGTCCCTGGATACATATACGAGACTTCCCGAGGACCCTCCGCCTGAGCGATTGTGCAAACTTAGCTTGTAATTCGAAGACCAAAGGCGTCACCTCCCGAGGATCCCAGGAAGTAGTGCAACGGAAGGAAAATCCTGGAGAATTTGCACAGGGTAATTCTCATGATAGTCAGCTTGAAAAATAAAAGTCTCAAGTTTCACCCCTCCCTGCGGTTCTAACGGTCTCCTGCACGCCTCTAACAACTCACTGACCCAAAAGTATGCATTCCTAATTAGGCGAGAGGAGTTAATAATCATAATGCACCCGAATTAATTTTTTTTTCTCTCCGAAAATCCCTGGAATCCCTGGATCTGTGAATCGACGAATCTGCACTGAATCCCAATGGTTGATATCCGACTTTGATTAGAAATTTGCAAATTTCATTAGGCGACAGATCTTACCACCCGCGTCAATCATTTGGGCCTTTCTCTCCCGTCACATTGACGCGAGTGTTCTATACCCTGGGATACGCCACTGGAGTTTATTCCCAGCGTCAATCGTGACCCAGATGGTGCTTCCGTTCAGCATGACGGTGGTGTGAAGCACGTCCAACTAAACGACCCCTTCAATCCACCCCGCATTGTGCAACCAACGAGTTCGGGTTTATTATATAATATATAGGGTGAGACCAGGGCATGGCAACTGTTTATCAAGACTGAAGTATTGACAGGCCGAAAAATTCAACCCATCCGGTTTTCCCAAGTTTTTAATAAATAATGCGGTATTCTGGAAAATCCCGGACCGGCTGGAGCGAGTGAAATTACAAACTCCGAGGCTTTTAAATTCTGTTAAAAAATAAAACGTGAGCTTTGAAGGGAAAAGCTCGAGTGATTACACGTAGAGAAAAAGGGATAATTTTTATCGCGTGGTTCCATTGGTGTGACCAACACCGATGATATTGTAAAGTTCGGCTTCCCCCTTCATTCTGACGACTCCATAAATATTATGATTTTTTAAATTATCCTGTTGATTTCGAACGGTCATTGCAGAGGTCAATATATGCCATTGAGTGGATTAAAACCAGCCTCGAGGATATATTCCCGTGACAGCCCTTCAAACTCGTTTTTCATTCCCCAGCATCCGTCGGGTGATTATTCCACTCGGTGAGAGGCTCTCTGGCTCCTGTATTGTAACGCTCCCTGCATTATCGATCGAATCGTTCAATAATAATTGACATCCACGCGTAATATTTGGTTGATGGTATTAGGTATCGTTAGGATTATGGGATTTATCAACCGAATGCGGTGAATTGAGGGAGGGGAATAATTGAGTTAATGTGTTGAAATGGGCTACTCCATAAAATCCATCCACTGATAAAAGAATTCCGTTAATGGCGCCTGTTCCGTTCGAAATTCCCATTCATTGTTTCCATTTTTTATCCACTTTTTATATTTTTAAAATTCTTCTCTGCGTCGCCTGAGGGCTGTCTCTGGATACAGAGACGACGAGAATTCGTAATCAATTTATTTTCGTCGGGGAAGGATGTTTAATATTGTAAAGTGAATTAGTCGTCAGACGTCGTCGCATTTGAATTCAAATGCAGACGGAAGATGAAGATTAAAATGAATTAAATTCATTGGGATGTCATTTTGGCATCTGCATCGTCTCGATATCTTTGTCAACAAAAAAGTTCAGGAGTTGAAAAGGGTACCAGGACTAACACGATCTCTGATGTTGTGCCACGGGGGATGTTCTCACAGCAGCACACGGGAAACGAAGACTTATGCGACAGCCCACGGTGAACTTTCAAATTAAGCGCTAACTTTCTCTGTCAGAATGGTTTTTCTTTCCTCTGTCGAGTTGCTCGGTTCAACTTTTTTCCGCATCCCTCGACCCGCTGGGCGGTTAATAAAATAAAATATAGGCTCTCGTCTGCAGTAGATAGTTGATGAATTCTGATTAGAAGTAATATTGATAAAGTCGGAGTTTGAAACCCTCATCACGTGAAGTTGTGAAATTTAATTGATGGAAATAAAATCGATTGCATCGGAGACTAGAGAAATCTTTATTTCTACGATGTCATTAACAGTCTGCCATAAAATATCGATTGAGCGTAATTAACTTTTGATGTTGCCATATGAGGTTCAGAATATAAAAATGATAATAAGAAAATGTTGAGTTAGTTAAATCGATCCCTTCGTAAATTATTGAACATTAAAATTGTCCTCGCGTACTCCACAGTACCATAATGTCATTCGAATAATCCATTCGTCCGACTAAAATAAAACTTTTCCACTTAATCCACTTTTTCCATAAAATTGACGGTCGTGTTCAACGTGATAAATTCAATAAATTCAATGCTCCACGCGTTAATGGAACTCATTTTATCATCTGGAAAGAATGTTGAAAGCGCCGATTTGTTTGAATTTAATATCCCAGTGATTTCAGATCACCAAAGAGCTGAATAAATATTTGTAGAAAAGTTCCGCCTGCTGACACTGCCACTTCCTCCATCGTCCTCCAACTCTGCCGTTAACTTCCTTGAAAATTGTATATAGTAGTCAGAAGTAACTGGTTTTCGAATGGCGCAGAGTGAAATGACAGCGGTGAGAAAAGGGCGGAATAGGAGAATGAGTATTTTCACTCTGCAGCCCCTTTCCACAGTAGTGTTACTAGGAAAACAAAGTTTACCATAGCTTTATCGTGGAAATAACGCCTGACGAACGGGTGAAAGGAGAAGAAAATATCAGTTGTACCACGTGTTTTCCCTCAAGTTTATGGGTTACTCTGATGTTATGTTCATAACGCTACTTTCAACTTTGCGATACTGATATGTTTGTCGATGCAAAACACTTAACATCCAACTTATTGACAAAGTAATATTGCTCCTGAGAGCTCTAGAAGATCCTTCTAATAGTCCAATAACTCAAAATAATCAAAATCAACAATTTCCCGCGTCAATTCCGCAACAATTCCCAAACATTTCACCCCAACAACCCCCGACCCACCATTATCCACCACAATGGAACGATACGATGCCCCGGAAGTCTAAGAAATGCTAAACAAACAGGATCAAGTTCGTCGAAGTCCACCACAACAATGTCCACTCGAAACTAATAAATAAATAAATTCCCCACTCGTCCGACTAAAATAAAACTTCTCCACTTAATCCACTTCTCCATAAAATTGACGGCCGTGTTCACCCATTATCTCTGCTATCCGATAATTCGAGCTTAAACTTACGTGCTTAATCCAAGCTATAGGACATACCAACCCCTCAATTTCTTGGAATACAGGAGGCGTTAAGGCCCTCTGACGACAATCACCAACTCACCCCGACAAACGTTGAAGCTCTCCCCAAGCTCCCGTAACATCTGATATGAAAGTAGATGGACTATGAAAAGCTGCATTCTAAGCACTCTGTTCTTGAATTCCCCCGCAACCCCACCCGCGCACCCCCGCTCACACACCACCCACCCACCCCCACCCACCCCTGTTACACCGGATTATATTCGCCCAATGACATTTCGGGGAATTTCTACGGGTCATGATACACCATAACATATTTTAATTCATCTGTTCTGTCTTTATAGCAACTCGTATTCCTTCTGTTTCCCCAACGTTTTCTTCAAGACTTCCGGTTTTAAGACGAAGGTGTGACACAACTTCGATTCAATTTATTTATTCAATTCTATTAGTCCAGTCTTTTGTGTAAATTCACAAATGATTTGAATAAATTTTTTGGAGCGTTTCAAGTATTACGTGGATAACTGCATCGATTTTACTGAAAGCTCAGAGCTTCTGATGGAAATCACGTTTCAATCCTTCGCTTCGCAACAATAGAATTGAAATCAGTGAAACAAAATATTTTTATTTCACATTCTCGTGATATTTAGTGGGTCATTGTGACCGAAATATCAACAGTACGTCAATATCCATCATTTCAACCAATTCAACTCATGTATTTTTACCCAACAGATTCTGTTTTTGATCTCACGAATGCGGTATTATTTTCTCGGTTGATACATTTTCAATGCAGTCCTGATGCGCCCGATAACAGGGCAAAGTATTTCCTGCTGGGTATTTTTATTCTTTAAAAAGATATAAAAACACTCCCTTTGACTACTGGATCTATAATTCAAACGAAGCCGAGTCTATTGTAAACGTTTTATGGGAGATGCGGAGAGCGCAGTTCTCCTGAAAGGTTACTGAGATAACAAGGCAACATACATTGTAAAAAAAACTGAAAAAACGTTGTAAAAGAAATGGAAACACTCCGCATTAGGAGAATAGGTCAACAAAATGAAAATACACTCTGAGATGTATGTTACAGTCGGCTGATGAACATTACCATTGAGATAGTGATTACGGTGTTTCCAAACTTCGTTAACGATTTTAGGAGATTACTGAATAGCCCAGCACTCAAGGCCTTTTTAGGGTTAAACTGAATTCACAGTTGAATTACAAACTTCATGTCAAATGTCTCGCAGGGTAGTCCAAAAGTGAAAGGGGGTAGATATGATAGTTTGACGTTACCTTGTAGTTTGAGAGGTGCTCCACTATACATTCAAGCACAGCGTCTCTTCCCACTGGGGCTGTTACATTTACTATAGCGCGAACGAAAGTTGGTCCTTCTGCAACAGTCAAAGGGGGATGTTACATACACATGTATATATTTCACGTGGGATAATGATAAACAGTCGACATAATAATTATGATTTTATATCCGTTTGATGGGGTAAATGACGAGTCGAAGGGTCTTGATGGAACCGTTAAGTCATCACAAATGATTTGTTAATTATTAACAAATGGTGGAGCCGACCGGAGGGCTGAGTGCGACCGACTGAATCGTGGAAGTGAATCATTTAAATTAATTAATCCAAAATCGGCGATGGGGCGTCATCCCCTCGGCAGTGGAGGAACGGTAAAGGTAATCGAAGTGGAGTCAATAATCCATGATCCGCTCAGGCAACCCCTTTCCTCGGATACCATGTAATTGGGATTCGTGCTTATCTGCGGTGCACAACCCTGTCAGACATACCTCTCTTTCACCTCTACCTCATGGAAACCTTCATTTCGCACACCAACGTCCGGATTAACGTGTGCACTACTACATGGGGACACAATAAGAGTCTTGGGGAGGGTTCTCCCAGTGGTTTTATGCCCTTTGAAATTTTCCCAGTTTCTTTTTGGTTCGTTTTTATTGTACCAGGAAAGAAGACGTTCTTTGGTCTTCGGAGGTACCGAAGTGATGGCCGATTTGCTGTGGTGCACTGTCCATGAAAACTCTGGAAGTGGTGCCTTGATCAGACCTTCATAAGGGTGGCTGGGCTGTCGTGAAGGAACTATATGTGCACGGGGAGAAATTTTAGGTAAAAATTAGACATTGAGGGGGTGAAACGAGGGACGAAGGTTAATTTTATCATAAAAATTAGAGTTCAGGGGGTGAAACAAGGGATGAAGGGCAGTTTTATCATAAAAATTATCATCTCAAGTCTCATTTTTCTAGGGCCCAAATGCCCTAATGCCCAAATTTTTACTCAAAATTTATTTTTGTGGATTTTTCGACTGGAATATAAAATACTCAGAGGGCGGGTTCGACTGCTCAGGGATGATTTAAAATTTTTTAATTACTTCGAGATTGGAATCTCGATTAGTGTCGGACTTTATCAGTGAGGGTTGTCACAACATGATAATCGTTGAAGAGGGTTTTTGGGCGTGGGCCATAGGCGATGAACCAGAGGGATTGTTCCTGGCTTGTTCCATCATCGATCTCGGGGTTGTATCGTCGTGCTGTAACGGCACGCTGAATTATCGAGTTACAGGGTACTGGTGCATATACAGCATATGTACACGAGTGTTTTGAATGCTCGGGAATATCGAATAACACATCTGCCATCGCTTTACAACGTAACTGGTATATTTTGAAATCCAGGATTTCCGGGATTCAACCTGATTGAAAATTAACCGCGAGCAGTAATTTCTGCGGATTTATCGCGAGTAATTTATTCTTCTCCGACTGAAATATTGAAATGAATTCACGATTAGTTCCTCCGAAAAGCCATTCTCATTCATCAGCTCTTCAGAACTTTCTTGGGCTACCGACTCCGCCAAAAATAACTGATTCATAACTTCTACCATTTAGATCGGTAATTATTAACGATTTAGTACTGATTACTCATCTTGTCATCTCTCCATCGTCGTTTTAATTGATTCGTCTGAATTTCGGGTCACTGAGATGTTCAAGAAAGCACGAAACTTCAATCTGAAGTTGGCTCCAAACTTCTGACTCCTCGAAGTTCAAGAATTGACGCAATTTTGGAAAAGGAACAAAATGAAAAACCATTAAACGAGTGGAATAAGTACACGAAACGACCATTATCCACCGAACAAACAGCTATTTGTACACTGAATTAATTTGCATTTCGTACCTGTGACCGGATGTACTTAAAACAATCAATAGATGTAGTACAGGATTTATGTGATTTTATATGGAATAATAATATCAATGAATCAATTAGAGCATTACGGAATTATCGTCACGGGTGCACTCCAATCTCCGCTCATTTCCATTTTAGTCAATAGTGCGAGTATTTGCAGATGGACTCTCATAAATTTCAGATGGTCGCGGTACAATGTTTGCCCAACAGCTTCTGTCCTATATCCCTCGTAAATCGATTGTCATATTATTTGGAATCAGATTTTATTTGAATCCCGTTGAATCATAGAAACCGAGTGATGGATGTGCTACTCGCAATCTGATAGCGTATGGTATTTTACTCAGAAGCTTTGCACTGCTGAGGTTGTGTTAATTTTACGGATTATTACTGCATTGCGATAATTTATTTCATGAAAAAAATGTTAACGAACATTTCCTGATTTTTCCTAATTTTTTTTCCTAATAATTTTTTTTATTAATTCATCATTTTCTGTCCGCATCGTTCTCCAATTTAAACTCAACTCGACCATTTCCACAAAGCAACGATAAACGATAGCAATTTTAAAGTGTTGGCATCCCGTAGCCCCTCATGAATATGATAATCGCATGTCGAGTGCTTCCAATTACGATAGTATAGTTAACACTTGATTGCACAATTGTTAATTCATGCGTCTCTCTCGGAGATACAGCAAGTGCGATCATTGCTCCAATCAGCTGGAAATGATTATGACAATAAGACACGATAATCCTGCTGTCTTGATAGCAATCAGAATGCAAATTCTGTGTCAATTTTGCACCTTAAAACTTCGTCATTAAAAAACAATTGGCTCTCATTCCGGACGACTCCTGAGGGCGAATGGAGGTCTCGAGTCTCCCATCCCCTCACTCAATCCTCATATCTGATGGTATATTAATCACTATCACGTATTTGTCTTGAAGGAGTACGCGCACAAATTACCATCCCCTAACTATGCAAATCAGGGATTGTGATTAGCGTTGAAATTCAACGGATTCAAGACGTTGCTGTACATCATCAGAACCCATCAAATTAATACGAGAACGAGAATTTCCAGGATACGATCCAGGATATCACCGCAATTCAATAGAAAATCCCGATACTCAGCTATTTTGCATATAATTTCGTCTATCATCTACTAATTAAATGAACAAAATTCACACCTCAAGTTTAAACGATTACAATGCTTTCGACGAGTGGTAAAAAGCTCCACCAAAAGCAGGAAAAAATCCCCGAAGAATCGATAAAGCTTCCCTCCTATTTTATCTCAAATTGATCACATTTTTTATTACATTTTTTTTTTTTTCGTACCTCCATTCACCCGGAACGAGGGCTTTTACGTGGCTCGCTTTCGACTGTTGAAAGCTGTCCCTCAAGCTCTTCTACCCTCAACTTAGCGATGCGAACATGGAAGCAGGCTTCATTCAGCTCACCCCGGGTATCGATATTTGATACTTTCAGTGGTGGCTTAATTGTGTGAGCGACACCTCACAAGTGATCAAAGCTGGATGGTGGGCTTATGCATATTGACTTGTTAATGACAGCGTGGTTGCAAAGCATTTCTGGAGGGTGGAGGGCACCCCACCCTCCCGCGTCAGGGAGCTGTATTGTTCCTGAATTTGACGGTAATGAAGTAACGAGAGGATCGATGGTGAGGAATTTTAACATTTTTTATGAGCTTTAGTCCAGTCATTCGAAGTAAAATAAAATGAAAAACGAGTCATAGACAAATAGTACCAACTGTTGAAAAATAATAGGGCACATTAACCCCGACAGTTTTATGAATTCAATTTCGTTGGAGATTACTGAACGGAGAAAAATCCATAGATAGTTGGACCAGGAAAAATCGATACTTCACCTGAATAACCATCGGCGCAGAAGGTCCTAACGGTGGGAAAGGGGGGGAGGGGGGAGGTTCGTGGTTGGGACTCGTAATTGCAATACGCAGAGAATATACGATTGTTCCATGATTTGTACGCAGAAGTCAGTAAACGAATTCAATCGCAGTCGTCGTATTTCATCTATCAGAGGCTCCATGAATGATCTGATATTTCGTTGAACTGCAATAACATTCATCTAGTGCAAATGTTTATCAATGACTGAATGAAATCAATCGATTTATTCCCTGGGCCTTATTTAATTACTCCAGTTGAGTGTAAACATAAATATCGTAGGGAAAAAAATTGCTGAGCTGACGGTGGCCATTCTTTTGTATTCGCGAGTGGTGTCAGCTCTAGCAGTCACGTTTCCAATGTCCCGGATATGTTCCGACAGCTTTCAAAAGCACTAGACAATGGTTTTACCCAGCATGCACAGCTCAAAATCGATGGAGAAAAAAAAGGAGTTAAAATGCATCGAGTGGAAAAAGTATTCGATGTATGACAACGACAAGTGAAATGAATTGTTGTTTCACGAGGGCTGAGACAATAGACTGAATGATATCTTACTCCGTTGATCGGTCAGTTCATCGCGTGTGTTGTGAGTATTATGAGCAAATTGGAAGGTGAGTTGATGTTTGCGAATATCGTGAAGGGGAGCGTGTGGGGTGGACTAATAACACCGGAGGCCAACGGCCGTTGGGGTAATTGAAATTGGTACACTCTGGGGTTGTGTTCGACTGGTCTAATGCGTGTCTCATCAGGACAATGTCAGGGGTTATGAAGGCATCATTATCAGGACCTTTCACGGAGAAGTTGAGACGACTGACGGGGTATCAACATCTGGTGTGACATTTATCATCGCTTTGTCCATTTATTGATTCGAAATAACGCTAGAGTGTCTCAAAATGATTTTCGTTTTTGAATTGTATTAATTATTTGGGTGCGGAAAAGTTCATTAAAACTTACTGTACCATTTGATACCGGTGTTTTCCTCTTGTTGTTCCCGAATTTTTGGTCTGGAACCAGGAAAATTCCTGGAGAATAATTTTTTCACAAGTCCTGATCCCAAAAATTCATTTCTTCCCACTTGTTCTTGCGGAATCGGGAGTTACTGCTCGACAGGAAGTAGACAGATTGTCACTCGTGATATTCAAATATTTGTCGTACCTCCTGAATATTTCGTACTCAAAAGGGAATAAAAATTCTCGCGAATATTCGCGATTGTGAAAATGTGCTGAGCCCGATAGAGCGAGTCGCTCCGTCTTGACATACGATAAATCTCTTTTTTTTCGGGAGAATCCGACAACTTGGTGAAGAAATTTATAGCGAGCGAGATATATCGAAAAAAATGCAGAGGAGACAAATCCAAAGTCAAACAAACTGTCATGTCTTTTTGTTCACGAAGCTTTCCAATAACCGAAAAGTGTCACTTAAAATTTATTTTAATTGCTTTTTGGGCGCCTCCTTCTCCCCCATCACAGCCATCGATTTTCCCTGGAGATGGAAAAACTAGGATCGAATGTCCTGGATGGATTCGCTGTGAGGAAAATGAATAAAAAAGTCATATAGATGAGATGGAAATGAACAATCCAATTGTTAATGTAACTTTTGTTATTCCAAATTCCTGATGAAGAGTAAAATTGAAGTTTATTTTTCAGAGTCAGAGCAGCTCATCCAACTCGATTAATTACTCACGAACGACGGATATTGTTGACGTGCACATCATCGTCGAGTCCTTTAACTTCACTGTCGAAGGTCTCAATGTTTTTTTTAACCTCCATTTGCAGAAATTATTATCTTTGCACTAGTCGAGAGGCATTTAATTATGTGAAACCGGGGTTCATCGTGAGTGTGAGCACATTTTGATGGAAGTCGAAGCATGATGAACTCTCCTGGAGCAGAAAACCCACAAAACCTGTTTGAACTTCTCAATTGCGAGAGAACAAATATCATCAAACCCCTGATGATTTCCAAATTGATGCACTTCAATAATTTCTAATGAAGCGATATTACGAGTGGAGACTTCAAAGATCCTGAGGTATGTAACGAGAAAATTAAACACAGAGGGATTCCCGGAATCACCGGAGTTTCTGAACTAGCGTCAGGGTGGGATACCAGAGGCAGGTAATGGAGGGCATAAAAGGAAACGAGGGGGTAGTAATCTCGTCTTTTAAGAATGTGTACATGAAAGGTGAGAACCTTCTCGGGTGGATTCAAGTATTTCTGCACCCGATGGGAGAATGTTTCCAGGGGAGAAAGCAAGTGCCCAAGTTTGCAACGAATTTCTTGTACCGTCGAGACTGGGGGTGGATTTTTCCAGGAAAAAAATCAGATTTTGGGGAATAACTCAGGGGAGATTTCAGTCTAAATGTCAGGTGCGAAAAAACTCGTATTTCCCACTGTCAATAAATTCAATGAACTAACATCAGCTGACTAGTCTCACATGTTCTCAATTCCTCCCCAATATTGACACTACACACACGTTGAATACCCAATGGGGTTGATAAAACTGGATTCCCTCAATATATTTGCCCCAATTTACACAATAAAATTTTGAGATGAACGGAGGGTGGGTCCGTGGGTGATTGTTCACAGGAGAAACCACGTTATTTATTATTCCAGAGCGATTAAATTACCCGATAAATGGGGGGAAGATTTACCCCGTTATGGAACGCACGCCTGTGTATGATTGTACCACGAGAAAAATTTTAACTTTCTTTTTCCTGTGTTAGTTTTCCCATTGACCGAGCCTTCGTGCACCTCTCTTTTGCATTCGCTTATTCCCACCCGCAGAGGGCTTTTTCTGGATTAATGGTAATGGTGACTAATTGTTAATCGATGCAGAAAACCTCGTGGAGGTGTACAGAGTCTACCACTTTGGTGATTCTGGTACACGAGAGTCACGTAAAATTAGTGCCACTGGGGAAATGGTGGAGCCATTAAACTCGTTGATTATTCTTTCCATTCGTTTGTTCAATCACGTGGAATATCTCCACTTAACTTTGCTTTTCTTGTATTCGATAGTGATAAATGACAGACTCCTATCGATCGTCGAATATCTAATATTTGGAATTTAAAATAACGATTTTCTCGCATCTCCAGAACCCTCAACCGCATGTGACGTGGACCAACGGGGCCTAAGTACGCATTCCCCGGAGGGAATATTTCCATCCCTTTAACCTGCAGTCTCTACTCCATTCCGAATACATCCAGTTATCCCTGGAGATGGGGCATCGTGAATTCCAGCATTTTCATCGGTGGAATTTTCTTCTTTTTTCCAGTTGGGCGGGGCAGGTCTTGAGTCTCGAGAAAATTCAAGTTTCCTACAGGCATTGGATCACTGTACCATTTCCAGAGTCACACTCGAACCCTGGAGTATCGATTCACCGAGCACTACCCGCTTCGGCAGCTTCTTGCGACGTGGGAGAAAATCCAGGGATAATTGCTTCAGATTTTGAGACATAACTCAAAAATTCAACGGTACGATAAACTTCAAAAATTGTAATTTAATCGATAGTTTTTACGATTTTTACTCTTCGACCCCCGATAACAACAGCTGGAAACTGATTTCCTGCTGGAGATTAACCGAATAGTCCAGTAATTTTTACTGAACATTTCTCTCTGTGCAGAAGTGCAATTCCCATCGCTGCAATCTCCCCGATCAAAAACCATTTCAATATCCCGAGTAATGAAACTTTGTGTAACTGGTTGTGGGGTTGTGGACCCAGTGGTCCACAAATGAGCTCCAAAAAAATTGCAATCCACCAGTTGGGAAGTTCTCCAGCGAGATCCAGCCAGTTTCTTATTCCGTAATACCGAGAATCATTAAAAGTGAATCGAGCGAGGGGAGGGGGATGGAAGAATGAAGAAATTCGAGAGGCGGGAGGGTGGAAACAATCATACCAATAACTTTCAGGGGTTCAGTGATAGCTTTTTGAGTTGAGATGAGACCGGAATGGCGAGTTTCCAAATAGTTTTCGGCACTAACAGTTGTACACCAAAGTTAAGAGATGGAAGCGAATGAAAGAGACGCGGAAGAAGACCACGGAAACTGTCAGCTGTCATTTTTAGTTGGCAGACGTGCGCCAATAAGTGTAAAATAATGAAATCTTTTTCGCGTGAATTCCGTCGATAATTTACGCGAAAAAAAATTCGAGAAATTCCCACTGACATTTGTCGGGTTAAAAAACAATATTTTCGGGGGAAATGGGTCGACGTTCAGTTTATTGTATGATAAATTTATAATTATTATGAGGAGCTGTCGCTTAACGGAACTCTTGACCGCAGGAGTCTCCGTTACTCAACCCCGACCCCTCGACTTTATTCGGCCACGTTAAATTATTCTTCTTCAGTCTCGACCTGTACCACCGAAATGCAATATTCATCCCTTCATCCCCATGCACGAAATTACACGTCCAACTCGCGACATTCCATTAAGAAATGAAATATCCAGACAACTATTCAGTGTGTCCCACACTCCGGAAGATAAAAAATCCCAACCTAATATTTCCCTCCTTTCGAGGGAAATTCTGAGCCGGATTTTCACGTGTGAAGACGTGTGAAAGCATATTCGGAAAAGGGAAAGGTTCGCATTTACAGAACGGTAGGATAATTCTTATCAAGAAAATTCGCTTCGTGTAGAATATTTCAGTAGTGAAGTGGGTTTTTGTGCGGCCAATTGAGTGCTGTAAGAAATATTTCCCTTGGCTTGGAATGTATTGCTCTGAAAGGACTATAAAATGTAATTATTTGTAGCATCGTAGTTGTAGTTCACAGTTTTTTTACTGAATGAACGGATAATACAACAAATTGTAGGGGTGGATTTACAGGCTCACGAAATATTGCAAATTCCAACGGCGCTTCAGGGGCAGTAATTCGGGAGGGGAATGAAAGAAGGGGTAAAAATATATCTGTAGAAACACAGGGGGTGGGTCTGCAGTGTCGTCGCTTTGTTACAGACGAAGGAATATTTCTCGCCCGAGGGAGCCGTAACGTAGAGACTATAAGGGACGGCAGAAACTGAGATGAAGTGGATGCAGTGGATGGACTTGGGGGAAGGCCGGGGGAGAGCGGTATCCAAATAATTCCATGTGTGAAACTTTATCACTAAATAAAAGCTTGAACTTCAGGGGTGTACGTTGGATACTTCATTTAATTATGAAAAATTATAGAATTTTAGGTTTTAGCGAAAGTTTTCGAAAATTCTGAAAGGGATTGGACTTCAGGGTTTTTGTGAGCGAAAAAAAGGGTTGTTTTTTGTATTTATTTGTGTCTTGGGGGGTTGATGATATAGTGGAGATCCTCAAACACAAGAAACAACTTCCCCCAGTCGCAAAATTCGATCCTAACACAACTTGATTTCTCTCACAAAAAAAATTAAAGGGGTTGACCTTTAATTTTTTTGTGAGAGAAACAAAAGGGTTTTTTCTCGCGTTTATTGAAGTCTTAGGGGGTTGATGACATAGTGGAGACCCTCAAACACAAGAAACAACTTCCCCCAGTCGCAAAATTCGATCCTAACACAACTTGATTTCTCTCACAAAAAAAAATCAAAGGGGTTAGCCTTCGATTTTGTTCGTGAGAGAGAAAAAAAATTTTTTTTCACGTTCCTTTCGCATCTGAGGATTGTATTAGCACTCAAAGGGCCCACATAACCGGAAGAAATCCACCCCCTCCCCCAGCATTATTTCCTCGGCTTTCTTTGGCCCATGCAAATATCACCAATAAATCATATCCACGTCCGCATCGAAGTTCGCTACTGCACACACACCATCTCCCCCCTCACCTGCTTTCTCTACCCCCCTCAGCT
This sequence comes from Diachasmimorpha longicaudata, assembly GCF_034640455.1. Taxonomy (NCBI): domain Eukaryota; kingdom Metazoa; phylum Arthropoda; class Insecta; order Hymenoptera; family Braconidae; genus Diachasmimorpha; species Diachasmimorpha longicaudata. Next base: position 5,259,606 of record NC_087238.1, on the reverse strand, counting down.
CCTTGACAATCACCCCAAAAAGAATGCAATACGAATGGCATGGAGAATAGAAGAAAGAGGCATTGAAACTGGATGTGAAGAGCCAGAGTCGCACACACATTGCCAGTAAAATCGAGAGCACTCGAAGCTGTTGCGAACATTCCAAAGAAAGGGATGGAAAGGGGTGTTGGGTCGGGTGGACAGCGGGGCAAGAAGGGGTAACTTATTTTATAGTAGAAGCGGTGGCTGCTTCCCTTTCGGCCCGCCGTGAACTTCCACTTTTTACATTTTTTTCCCTCTCCCCTCACCCCCGTTCACCCTCTTCCTCGTCTTTTATTTTTTCTTATTCCCCGGTACGAAGCGCTCGGAGAGGCAAAGGAGGAGAAGATAAGGCGATCACTTTGTGGAGGGAGGACACGAAGGGGGAGGAAGATCTAATATCAATGTCTCGATCAGGTCACTCGATATTGCGGTGCTTGGCACGAAATTCCACTTGCACAGGGTTTCTTACAATTTCACTGCAATGTACAGGACTCTCTCCACAGACTTACGATTGTCATTTAATTCTTATGATTGTGAATTTGTTATTTTTCAAAAATAATCTACACGAAGGATTCAAGTCTGATAATTAACTGAACAGAGACCTCAACTATGACTAATTAAATTAGCCTCTCACGTCTAATTTTTCCAACAAAACTTGACCTAAAAATTTGTTCATTATCATTTTTTTTCGTGTGCTTATCCTGAAATTTGTCGGTTGGATCCCCCCCCCCCCCTCCCCACCTCGAACCCCCCACGACTCGTTTTACTATCCAGATCTGAACTGAAGTCTCCTCCAACACCTACCAACTCTCTTCAATTTCTACGTACCATTTCGAACAACTTGTGAGACTGATTACAAGCACGACAGACGTGAGGTATGAGTAGCCCTTGCTACTAGTCCCTTTTCGGAGTAGCTCTTGCTCCTTGAAAAGACTCACTGGAGGGGCGTCTAACGAAGGTGCTTTCACACCCGTAATCGTTAAAAGCATCTACTTACTCTGAAGTTTAAAATAAAAATTCCTGAGAGTTCTTGATGCAAAGGAGATATTTTCCTTGCTCGGGATATAATGTGGTATATGTCAGTCGTTTGACGGATATTATTGAATGATGTTCGAGTAAAAATCAGTAAATTATCTGAAATAGATATTTTAATTTTTTAATAATTGCACAAATTATTCCGTAATCTCCCTCCTTATCCTGCCTATTTTATGGAATATGGAATTTTTATGGATATGGATTTCATGAGATTTAATAAAGGAATGAACAGAAAATTAAAAAAAAATAACACCACAAACCCCTTTAAACAAAATCTAAAATCCATATACCACTGAAAATTCCATAAAATCCCTTAAAAAATAAAAATCTCCCCTCCACAAACCTGCAAAATTCACTCCCACATTTGCAATCTGCATCCAGTGTCCATATGAGTTATTAAACCTCCCAGAAGCATGTTTGATGGAAATGCAAGCAGGCAAACTGGCCAGGGGGAATGCTGTTTAAGCTCACAAGCATCTGATGCAAAATCAGAAGCTCTAATGGTCCTCAGCCAGTTACCAACCGCACGCCCATAAACAACAGAAGCTGCCTTCTAAAGCCAGAATCACAATGGAATATTGGAGATGATTTGGACTCTATCAGTCATTATTTAGCACACCCTCACGGTTGTTTACAATTAATAAAGATCACATGTGGCACATGGTTCCCTAAAATAATGCAAACCCCTACCTTTCCCACCAGTTCATGAATTCATGTCCAGCATGAGCACATCTCCACGTTGTCATCCAGACAGGACAATTCGAATATTCCACCGTAATGCTAATGTTACCCTTCAACTGTCTTCATCACCCACTGTTTTAAAATTGAAATAGATCCATTCAGACCTAACGTCGAGTGGTATAATCTCAGTTTTGCCAAACGGCCAGTTTCAGGGGCCAGCTGTTAGGAATGATAATACCAGCTTCCTAGTACCGTTCAAGGGAAACTTGGTCCACGCGTTGGATTATGCAATCGCTGTACCATCCAAGGGACACTCAGGCCTGTCACGTCGAGATATACGTTGTATAAGCGGCCTATCTCACTACCAGCAATGTCTACGTGTTCCGAATAACGATAGTAAATACATCCACAACGTTCATCCCTTCCCTATACCCCATAAAGTGTATTTCTCCCTCTGGAGACTCGATATGATCTCATGTGTCGGAGATTATCTTTATTCCATTGAGAAGACAAACAGAAATAAAAAAGAAAATGAGCAAGTGAATTTTAATTAATAAAAGGACGAGCAATTATATTTTATTCTGGAGGAAGGAGCCTTTGGAATGAAAGTACAATATCTGAATTGAAATTTTCGCGAGGCTTTCATGCAATATTCTGAGCTGAGGTAGAAATCTACGGGAGTTAATGTAACGATGTCCCATAAATCAAGACGTTGGCCACCCAGATTAAGCCTCACCTCAGTTATTTTACCCAACGAGAAACGACTAAACCATGTGTCATCAACTCGCTCCTAAGATAATTAGATTTATAACTGTGGGGGAGGTACATGAGGACGGGATTATTTCTTCGTGTTGCCTGGGAATTTTATTAACGTCCGAGAAAGCGTCTTGACACGTTTTTGACCCCGATAAATCCGCAGTTACAGGTCTGTACCACTTTCATTTGGTACCTCGCGATTGGATTTGATTCTCCTGAAACAATTTTGTAATGAAGAATGATGGAGCAAGGGGTACGTGACAGATTATTTGACAGTTAATTCAGTTGTGGGGGATGAAAGGGAGTGAGAGCGAAATATTTTATCCTCAGCTATTCCAAACATTTTCAATATCAGTTTTTTTCTGTGGAACCACCCGTCAGTAATCTATAACCCATGAGAATGAGTTTTTCATTCGAAATCATGAAGACTTGAGTCTCGTAAGACTTTCATGTTTTATGTACCTGGATGGTTGAATTCTTTACGGTGCATTGGCTATAAAGTGTCAGGAGGCACGTATTAGTGGAGTCGTTTCTCCGGAAAATCGATTCCCCGATAGTTCCTGAGGATGATGAAAAACGTTGGATCTCCACGATAACAGAAGCTATTGACGTAAACAGGAAAAGTAAAGTTGGGAGTTCCATAATTAAATACATAAAAAATCTCAATCAGTCCAATTTCTTTCGACAATTCTCAGATAATTATACTGCACCCTAATACTCGCAGAAAAATTATCTGAGGAAAGTTGCTCCCTCCCTGACTCCACCCTTGTGGGTAAAGTACTCATTTTGGAGAGAAAAAAAATCTGAAAAAATATTTGCAAGTCATTTTGAAACGAATTTGGCTATGTAATATTTTTTAAAAGGAATTTTCCAAAAGCACATGACCCCCAGAGGTATAAAAAACATTGTAAAATCCTTATAAATGTCTCCTGAAGAGTCCCTCCCCGATAAAAGGGCTCCAGAAAACGTTTGAGCGTGAAAGCGAGAATCGGAGATTATATGCAGAGATGAGTTAAACCCCTATGGGAGGTACTCAACTGTTTTCCACCCCTATCAGGCTTACTTATCACATCCTGATTTCGAAATGACTAGGAATTTAAATATTCAAGCCTTTCAACTCTATGCAATTTCCCTACTAAACCCATTCGTAATTTCCCTGCGCTCTCATAATTGAGAAATGATCGACGCGAGTTGCGTGAGTGAAAAAAAATTCAACTGATGATCTAAAAATAATTCCGGGGAAATCTACGCTCTAGGGAGGGTTCCGGTAAAATGGAAAATCCCCGAGTGCAGTGGAAAATCCGGAGGGGTTGATTAAGCGGATTAAGCGAGTAGTCAACCCCTTTACCTCTGGTACAATGTGAGGATGTTGGTTGCGTCGCGAATGAAAATCTGAAGGCTCTTTCCCCTATAATTATCCTTCCCCTATCGTTCGATATGATTACCCTTCTCATACAGTAATTTTACTCAACTGCCACCGACAGGAAATGACGAATGAAAAGGCGGAAATATTTTTTGAACAAATGGAAATTTACCGCTTAAGCCAATCAAAACATTTCATCAAAGTTTCACTCGGTCCCTACTTTTCTCATTAATAAACCGCATGTTCAAAATATACGAAAAGTTCAACTTGACTCAAGAAATCGACATTGTTCCCTCACTACTTAATTAAGGCATCAGCACCTGGCCGTAACCTCTTCCCCCTTTCAAGTTTCGGTCGATGTGAATGGGGGTGCAAAACGCGAGACCGGTTCGCATATTATCAAAGTTTCAGTCTGCAAGTCGCGACGGATGTGGTGGAGGGTGGGGTAGACTGCGTTGAGGGTGCAAGTGCCATTGGCATGCCACCCCCCCTCGAACGGGGGAACAATAAAAATACGACCGCTGAATAAATGCGTTCGCCATTGTCGTGAATGCCGGAAAATGGTCCGCACCCCCAGGAGTTCTTCGAACGTGCAGTACTTTCTTTTCCCTCTTGCGATGCGACGCGTTACGGTTCACCTCATTTCATCCCACCCTCTCCCATTCTACCGTCACTGGGACAAGGGATGAAATGGATGTATAGACGTGACAGGGTCGAGGGGGTTGGGAGTCGCAGACGAAAATCAGATACATGGATTGGGTACCAGGGAAATTTACCCGGGTTAATCGTAAAATAAAGTGACCGAGATGAGAATTTTTCAAAAATTTCTATCGATTTTTCATTTAATCTCAAATAAAAAATGATTGACCTTGAAATTTTATGGCACTGTTTAGTCAATTTAACGAGGCCACATATCATCAATTACAAAATATATTAAAAAGTTTATGGTATTGATAGGAATTTTTATGTGTGAGAAGAACACATTCCAGAATTCTCGGATGTTGGTCCTCGATTTTAGTGCATGGCACAGTAATTTTTCTCAGACTATTCTCTCTGTGTACAAAATATACACTATCATTACGTCAAAAGTACCGTAGCCTCAGGGAGTAGTTTTTGTAGCACGAGACAGAATTTCCCCGCGCCATTACTCGCCTTTTTCCGTCACTTTTCCTCCTCCGTCTGAAAAATCCCCAACAACCTTATGTAAACCCTAATGGCAAGCGGCGTCGGCATTCATCCGCACTATTTCCCAAGTGGGAGACAAGAGGAAAACCGACGCATTATGATGGGCCGGAAACTCCCCCCACGATGCCCACGACCCATCCGGTGAGTTCAAAAGGTTATTCCACCGAAAATGGAATTTACCCCGGGCAAATGTCAAGGATAGCACTTCGTGAGTGACCTTTAAACGCAGTTTCACGGTTCACTGGAGACTTCACTTCGCAGCAATAATTTTTTTGTCGACACAACAATCTACTTTGCCATAAAAAATCATTAATGTGTTAACAAAATCCACAATGCGCAGCCCTTCGTCTTGCAATTAATGAATATTTGTTGAAGTGAGTTTATAATGCAGCGTAATGGCTGATCCATCGCTGAGCTCTTTCACTTTGGACGTATTATTTGACACACACAACCGCACAGGAGCCGACTCACCGACGTTCATGTGAAATCCATTGTTGTGGGGCTCCATGATAATTTCCAAAAAGAAATCCTACAACATCCTATGGACGCGCTGAAGCGAAGTGAAGTAATTGCATGTTTTAAAACCACCGACGGCAGTTCCGAGGGAACAGGGAACGCGAAACTCGAGATGCCAAACAAAAACTACGTCGTGTCGTTATCCTCCCGGTGATAATGACTAGACACCCCGATTCCGTACCAGTTGTTGTATTATATCTTCACCCACATGATACCGTGTGAATGTGCGAGTGAAGGAGCGCACACCAAACCGCGAATTTCCAAAAAATTATTTTTTAATTCCCAAAAAACAGAACTTCCGAACATTCAATATGGATTTTTTTTTTTTTTTAACTTTTCTTCTATTTCCGATGAACCACAAACTGCACACGCCCCATAATTAACAATTAAATCTTGAAATTAAAACCGCAAATTCCCCGGAAAATGACTTTATCACCGTTGAAGCAATTTAGCATTTTAACGCCGTTAGCAATAAAATAGTTATTCCTTCTGGTGAATAGGTTAATTATACGGTAAGAGGTAGTTCTGTGAGGCAAATCAGGGCTACCGAAGACAGGTAACTCCAGTTGAGCCTCGGGACCAATTCCCGTGCATATATTGTCAAGCGCTTTCAAGGGATTACCGAGTTTCACTTCCAGCCAAGACACAGCTTCTCTTCTGTGTCCTCTCGTACCGCCACTAAACTTCGTCCCTCTCTGTCTCTCGCATTATCCCAGCAACTATTAACTGCATCTAATTACAAGGTCCGATGCCACGTAGATGTACTAATTAATGGGCCGGAGATTTACGCACAGATGCACGACAGTCATGAGATTGATTTACATAAGGCATGACCTGACTTTATCCCACGATAATTCACTTTCTTACGTATATTGAATGTTCATTAGACACTAATGAGTGATTATTCATTAGATGATGAATTTTTCCAGGACTTTGGATGTTTGGAAAATTGAAGTCCAGAGGGGGAAAGCGACTGAAAGAGTCCTTTCTTCCAGTCTTTTCTACTGATGTGAATCACAATTATTTGCAGACCCCCATTCTGCCCCAGCCTCCCTTAAGGGACGGTCTTTAGTGCATCTTTAACACATTTTTTACTGTCTCGAGATACACTTGAACGTCCGCGTCGTCCAACCCTCCTAAATAATTAGGCAATCGTCTTCTACATCCGGATCTCTATCATTATCTCATGAATGTTCATCCTACGATACTTGAAGGGAGTCTCAGGGCTCGAGTGGAAGGGAGGAACACGAAACAAGGAGAAAAATAGAAGAGAAGAGTGGTGGCTCTTCTGGACATAATTTTCCAGCGGTACTTGGTTGCAAGAGTTGTCGAGTCCCTGCACAATGTGAGAGAGATAGAAATGAAGGGTTGAATGGGGGAGGGGCGGTAGGGAGAGGGTGGAGTAACGTACAAATAATTCTAGGAGAATAAAAAAGTTTGCTGCTCAATTTATCGTCTAAGTAGCGTCGTTTAAGAAAGTTTGAGAATTTTGGGGGGCGAGGAAGGGTTGGGGTTGCAGTTGGAACCCTGATAAATCTATCCCCCTCTCGTTCTATTTGCATTCGACGATAAGAGGGATGCGAGGGGAGGGTGAATTTTTTTAAACGCATTTTTTTGGGTTAAATTGAAAATTTGGCGCGACAACTTCCAGTGAAATTAATGGAAAGTTTCGTTAATTGATTATTTCCGGGGAAATTCGAGAGACTTCTCCAGGGGAAAATTAGGGAAAATTTTTTTTGGTCAATAGACTTCCTCGGGGGAAGTTCATGAATAAATTTACCTGTTCAATTGGAACGATATCTGATAAAATATATGAAATTCATCGATTGCCGTTGGCCTAATGCATCAAACAATATTGTTCAATACAATCGGACGCACCTGTACATTCGTACCGCGCCTCCTAATTGAAATTTTCCAACCTAGTAATCTACGATCGACATTTCAAATGCCGCATTTGGATTCCCAACGGTGGAAACCACAAAGGAATTAGGCTTAACAAGTTCGCAGTCTGGAAATCTCCGCGAATAGCCGGAGAAAGACGGCCTTAATCGCCTCATTTTCATGACTCGTAATACCGATAACGACAGGTCCCAAGTTTGCAAAATTAGGCTTCACGTAATTCATCAGGAACACCATTACCATCTCAACGGATGAGCAATAAAACTCTTTTGATTTTGGCGCGGGATAGAGTCCGTTGATTTCATCAATAAATTACATAATTAGTCTCTCCATATTTTTACACCCAAAACGACTCAAATTTCACGTTCTTTGATTTAACCCACGATAAGGGAGGTTATACATATCTCCGACACGATTTTATTCAGGGGAGAAATGAATGGCTACGCTCTAAATTCACTTATCTTCGTTCTTTCAACTTCACTGACTTCCACGATTTCATTAGGAATTCCGACGAGACACAGCCCTCTTCCTCCTTTACACTCGTAATTTTTCTTACTCAGGACTTTGTTCGTTTCTCTTTTCACTTCCGGCGTAAAAATAAATACCATAAAATGCAGTAATTTTACACGGGGGTGGCTTTGATCATGTTTAAAGACGTAGATCCGGAAGACAAGGGGATGCGAGAGAGAAAAAATTGAGGAAAGAGTGGAATTTAATTAGTCATTTGTTAACTAATTAATTGAATTACGAGCTGAAGAGGGAGGAATCGATAGAGCTACTTTTACCCTCTCTTTACAAATCTTATCGTACGCATTTCGTCCTGACATTTTCAAAGACATCAACAAATCGATGTCAATATCACTCACAAATCGTTGAACCAATATTTTTGTATTTTTAAAGTAGAAATATCCACTATCGCTAATAACACGACCCATTTCGCCCGGATACTCTCGATATTGATAAGAGCTCGATAACTGCTGAGGGAACATGGACTCCTCCCTCCAATTTTAAATACAAAATCCCCCGGGCTCTTCAGCCCCACTATTTCCAATTTTCCATCTCGTCAGGTGCTCGAGAAACTCATAAACTCCCCCGCAGTAATATTTAATTGAAGTCCTGTTCTTCCTATTTCTTTAACTACCCCTTCAAATATTACTCGAGAGTGCGACCTCGAGATGTCAGTGCACCGGCCAATAGGAGTTTCTCAGAGCTGAACGGACATCCCTGCAGATCGTTAAAATTCTCTCGAATCTTCCTCGTCCGTCGCTCCAACGGAATGTCTCATCCCCTTCGCAGCTGCTGGATGTGTACACGCTCCGGCATAAAAGGATGAAAATGGGGAAGAAAGTCGCTACAACAACGTAGACACATCGTCGACTTGATCGTCAATGTTGCCGTAATATTTCAAAATTGAAAATTGAACTTTGGAATTTCGTAAATTTTGATAAATTAATGTCATCAATATCAAAGGACTATCACCAATGGTATGCAAACAGGTGATCAATATTCATGAGAATATTAAAAAAATAATTTTAAAATAATTTCAACCGCCCGGGAACACGAACAATTCCTCTTGCATTTCAATTTAACGACGAAAATTTATTATCCGATTATATTAAAAACCATTCACCCCACAAATCATCCGAAAACTGTTGAATTTTCATCTTCTTCCGCGTCATTAACCGAAAATTGGTCTGTTCCGTTGTAATACTGCTCCTGGGAATAGGACCACCGCTATATTTTCCACCAAAGGAGTAATTCCAAGATGGCGGCACACCCACCAAGTCTATTCCCCTCATCCTCCTCCTCCCCCCGCCCCCTGCTTCTCACCCAATCGTCCGCATTTCTATCTTTTCCCTCAACTTTCAGTTTTATGCAGTGTTATATCTCAAAAACGTAAGCCACTCGACTACACTCACTTTCATGGCCCTCCATTTCACGATATCTCCCGTAATTGTATGATTTTATCACTCTTGTTCGAGACTCGTATGCGGCTACCACCCCTCCTCCCCCACCGAGCTGTCCATCGCTCTTTGTTCCCCACCGCAATCCCCGTCGTCCCGCATTTCTCTATCTATAGACCAATTACCCTTAACCAGCCAGACTTTATTACGTCGTGTTTCAACGTTTTTTGAAGATTAGTCGGGCGTATTGTTCAATGGAAATATCCACAAAGAATTTTTACGGGGGCTAATCATTTTATGCAGATTGTGGGGGAGCAATTTTTTTGGTAATTGAACCTTTGAATGTTGAAGTATTTATGAGACAATCCGTAAACTGTTGCTAAATTTAGACTGCAATTTTGAGGGTACATGTCTCCCCCGGGTTCACGTCACAATGGAAGGGGATGTTTGAAGGGGTAGAAGCGAATAATAATTAAATATTCGATTGAATGATTATTAAGCGACGAATTATATCGAACTTTACCGTTTGGTTTCTTTATTTATTCACCGAGTGAGGGTCGGCATTTAATATATACTTGATAAGTAGATAAGAAAGGGAAGAAGAATGTCAGACATCGATTTTTCATTCTCACCCCCTAATCCCCCTCTTCCCGAGATGAAAAAAAACAAGAACGTTCTCTGCACGAGATCCTCTTCAGGAATCTCGTTGAATAAATGTACTGGGTTTCGTTCATTTTGTGAAAAAGAGGTGGGCACCTAGTTGGATGCCTCTTGCCTCCCCCCTCGATCCCCAGCTAAGAGGAATGATGCAGTAAAAAAGAGAAACCACAAGAAAAAGAAGTAAAATCCGTGGGGAGAAGAAAAAAGGTAGAAAGGAAAAAAATTGTTTTGCTCTCGTCTTTAAAGTAAAAATATTTTGAGCTCCAGTGTACGGACATTGCTGACGTATCCAGAAGGTACCCAGGGAAGTGAAAGAGATACATATGTGGAACTTCAGTGGGTAAAGTGAGGATTGTCCGTGTGTTTGGAAGTTCATATAGTGAATCGTTTGAAGTGCAAGACGTCTGTGCTCCAGTGGAGTTCTCTTCCGGTGGGATTCGACGACTGAAATGGAGAACATTCGGAGCATTCGGTTCATTTTCATTTGGTTGAGGTACAGGTGAGTGTCGTTACAAAGGAATTGAGGGCTTTTTCAGTGTGAAAGTTCCTTTGCTGCCTCTGCGGCGAGAATTTTCTAGTTTTTCGGAAAATAGTTGAGATGTTGAAGCTCGTTTTTTTTTTTCAGGAAATGAGAGAACGCTGAGAGGAGGATTGGGAGGATTACACAGATGCTGATGTGGTGACGGTAAAATGAAATCGTTCCGTTGCTCACTGCGATTATTACGTGGGTTTTTTATCCATCAAAGAACGTATTTTAAAGAAATTACGGAAATGTAGGATGAGACGAGGGACTGGAGCATTTCTAGGGGAATAACCGCATGATATGTCAGACTTCACTCCTGGAAACCCCAACGTTAGACGCGTTTTATCCGACGTTGGACCTTGAAGTGCTCCACATGACACCAAGACGTATTACTTCAGCAAACGCATTTTGTTATACTGTTTGCGTCAGTGGTAAAGTGAAGTAAACGGATTCGTTGGGTGAGGTAAAAATAGTATGTGAATACACCACGATAATGCTTTTTTCGGGGAAAAAAACCGACAGTGGATACGAGACGGTGACGGTGAATGAAAAGAATGAAAAATATTTTTGTCGTTGGCCTCGAGAACGAGATGTCAAATAAAACTCCAGTCAAACCCATTTATCCAGCTTTTCGATATACTTTCAAGAGCGTGCGGTTATCCGGGGACGAAAGTCCCAAAAAAATATCCTGATATTTTCCAAACCGTTGAAATTGAAGAGATTCGTTCACACGAAGTGAATGTGACGAGAGGAAGCCGTTGTGGTACACGCAGAATATGAAATTTATCGTCGAGTGATTCTCCATCCCCTGTTACAGGGTAAAGAAGAACATTTCATGGGGTTTGCATCGGCACTCGGTTATTAGTCCATTGAAAAAGTGCCTGTATCGATGTACAATACACATTTCATTTATTTTTTCGTATGACGTGAGGCAGTGGTGCTCCAACGGACAGGCCAACTCATCTGTGAAATCGCTAGCACGTCGTATACCGGGTACAGGACGATTGAAATTTCCAGTGGAAGGTTGTGGGGCAGTATAAAAGGACGGGAATTGGATGAACACTTGCAACTGCCGATCGGACACACGCCTGGATGATCACTCTGATCGTTCATCACGTCCACTTCTGTACTAGAACTGCTTCAAAACGTTAATAAAATGAAAAACCATTTTATGGTTCATTTTTCGGTCTATTATTTTTCATTTCTCGCGGTGAATGAACCGTGGGACGTGGGGAGTTGAGCTCCGAGATCGATTGCTTCTTCGCTATTTGTAGCTGTCGAGGATAATTTTCTTGAAAAATCAGGAATTTTCCCAGACAAAATTATAAATAATAAATCAAGAGACGTCGACTGGCACAATTCACTGAATAAAAAAACAAAATTAATAAATAGTAATTATTGGTAATTTCCTCCGATTCCCATCACGTGACGAGCACAAACTGATTACACTCGCATTCCGTAATTACGTAGAAAAATAAATGACGTTGAAGTGTAGAAAAATTCATGAGATATTCCAGCGCGAATTTCCCTTAATTTTTCACCCTCAGGGCTATTCACCCCACACAGCGATGAAAAACCCCGGGAAAGTTTGGCCCCTGAGGCGATTTATAAGCGTCGAAGTTTCTCTACATTCATGCGTAAAAATCTTCCACAAATATCCATGAAGTTTTCGTCTCTATCGATAGTTGAATGCAACTTCCGTACACTTGCACCCAGGAAACTACGGAGTACATTCGACGCTCAGAGGAGCCTCGGTGAACTCGATTAAGCGGTCACAGACTTCATTGTCCATCTTTCGGATATTGAGGAAGCAAACTAGAGAACTTTGTGGTTGTGTGTTACACTTCGCAGAGTGGCGAACTCGTTGTGAGAAAAAATTCATCAATTTTGGAATGGAATTGTGGGGAAGTAGGTTCGTGTCGGTGGTCGTTAAAAATATTATCTCCCGTTAAAATGTCATTGCGGAGGGAAATTTATGGAGTCGACGTTGTACAATTATTCAGGAGGGGAGAATATATGGTATGTATGCATAGATGTAACACCAGGATTCAGCATAAACGGGCCAAATTGTCCCAATTTCAGGAACCAGATAATTTTAACGCCATTTTATTTTCATTTGTCCTTCAATTCCCGAAATTTCACTTGAAATCATTTTCATTTCTGATTCAGTGACAATCTTGTCGTGTGAATTAATTTCAAGGGATCTCCTCTGCCCCTCTGATATCACATTCTCCCCCTCCATGACGTCCTGGGAAGTCAACTGGTTCGGGTGAACGATCGGGAAAAATCCACGAGCAAAAAAAAAAAATAACTCCGGAAATTGAGAGGGAACATGTGACTGGAATATTCTTGGTCCTTCGTGCTGCACGATTCAGCGATGATCCCTTATCGCGGAAAATCCTCTTTTCCAGTTGGTTTGGTCCTGGCACTGGAGTTTGAACTCCCCAGGCATCGCCGATGCACCGTCGTTATTTTTGGGATGTCCCCGGATAGACCGAATTAGCCTGTTTACGAGGGTCATCCTGTGCCTTAATCGCCAACGCGATTAAGGTACTGCTAATGTGCCGAAACGATCCCCCGGGGATGTTTCTTGGTTACTCCCAAGAACGAAGTTAGTCCCTTTCGATGTGCATATTTCTGCATGGCAATCATTCAGGGCTTATCGCCGGCCTCCAGGGCTCTTTGAATTGGTAATTCAGGAGATTTCGCGAATTCGGGGGGGGGGGAATATTTCGCAAAATATCTGGGGTTTATGACGTGGCAAATAGTCAATGCACCACAAACTTCGCTAAATCAGGAGAGGAATTTTTTTCAATGAACTTGCGTGCCCTAGAATTGAACTGAAGTCATTGCAAAATTTGCGAAATTGTTCTGAGTCAGTGAAATCGGGAATTCCGAGGAATTTAATACACTTATGCCTCAACGATGATCGAAACAATTTTGCCCTGTCCCTTCCGGGCATTCGCAGACGACAAAAAATTCACCGAGTCCACTCTGAAGGGCTCGTCGTCACTCCCTTCGTCCGCCACCCCACGTTACTCCTGGGGTTATGGTTGTGACAAGCCGACATTATTTGTCCGAAGTTCGTCTGCCTATGTCCAGTCTCTCTCTTCTTCTCTCAGTTATGCCATACATCTGCCCTTCCATTTAACTTGTTCTCACTAAACCCTCGGTGAACACTATGAACACTGCGATGAAACTCTTGAAATAAGTCTCCGGCCGCTCAACAGTGCACCACGAAAACTTCACTCCACCGCTCAAATATTTAATTTAACTTCGAAATAGCATTCATTGTTACAGGAAACTAGATATCGTATAAATCGTGCCATTTTACTTTTCTCCAGCATGTCAAGGGCCAGACCCTTCTCCGCCACTTTCAGTTCTCCAGATTCAATTTTTTCACTCCCCCTTTCCACGCGCTTGATGATATCTAGAGGTAATTTATTATTTCAATTACAAATATTTTTTAATCTCGGATAATTTCCCTTCTGCGAGGTACCTCAAGAGTTACAATTGCTTAATTAAAATTCCTGAGGTTGAAGGCTGTTTTAAACTTGATAACACGAATGTAAAAGGGTTTCATTAATTTCGTTGGGATTTATTTCTTTGGAAAACTGGATTCACAACTCTTTAAATTTTTCTGGCAAATTATCCATCAGATTTCACCGATGTTTTTTCTCGGAACAGTTCGTGTCGGGTACAATAAATGCAGGTGAATTTTTTAAAAATCCCCGAATCGATAAAAATAAAATCTGGTCGTTACCGGAGCGGGTGTTCCACCACCAACGCCTGGTTATAACTCCAGCACATTCTGTGCTGCATACCTGTCATGACACTACACCAGCTTGTAGTTTGGCCCAGAGCAATGTAACATACACACGTTTTTTTTTTTTTCCGACTATTCTTTCACTGCCAACGTGCCTCACTCACCGTTAAATCTCGTGGCAACGTAGTGAAACCATCCTCACCACAACTCTCTCCATTTCTCTATTTTTCTCTGTACCTTTGGAATTCTCGACATGAACTCTCCCCTCCCCCCTACCCTCTCCCCCTCTCCCACTCGCTCCTTTCCCGTGATTTAAAAAAAAAATTATTTAAAGTGTTGAAATTTGTACACAGAAAGAGATTTTACGTAAAAATTACACCTCCAGGGGTTGTAACGAGGGGCGAAGATTATTTTTATAACAGAAATTAATTCCCAAGTCTCATTTTTCTAATAATTTCACCCAAAAAGTGATTAATTGTCATATTGTCCTACATTTCACCCCCCAGAGGACCAATTTTTATCCCAAATTTCTTTCCGTGTACATACCATTTATTTACATTAATGATATACTGTCCTTTGAGGTAGTAATGATCCATCATCCCCTTCCTAAACACCCAAAAAATCCGCTCACCCCCCTCCATAAACCAAATAAACTCCATAATCCTCAGTCGCGAGTGTATGACACATTTCCCGTGAAAACCTTGACAAATTAACCAGCTTTTCCTCATTAAAGACAATTCACCCCAGGATTCGTGAAGCTCGCATTCCACCCTAAATTCGCACAAACGTGCATTCGTACGTTAATCCACCACCTTTCCCCCTTTTCACCCCCTCTTCACTACTGCCATAATCCGCTTATGCAGAAAATAGTCTCGATAACTTCAGAATGAGTAGTTGGACGTTGCAAACCCCTGAAAACTTTCTCATACAGCAAAATAGCACTGAAATATCTGGACAATATATGTTTCATCCTTTATGATGACATCCTCCCTCTCTCCACCCCCTCGCCGGGTGTTTTCATGTACATCCGGTCATGTATACCGACACATACATCTGTATTTCAACGAGAGGCAGAGAAATGCGAGAGTCATCTTCGGCGGTGGTGATGAGGGCGACGGGGGTGAATTTACCGGGCTCCGGGGGTGGAGCAGGGGGGGAAGGGGGTGATGGCTGCGGTGTGTATAGAACAATGGGCTAGTGGATCGCACCTAACGATCAAAACCAGTGCACACATACACCTCAGTGACGTCATGCGTATTTTCTCGCGTCGTCTGCGCGACCGCAATTCCCTTCCCTGGGGGTTGGGTTGGTCGGAGGGTATAAATTTTATGGGAAATAATAAAAGGGGAGATTTTTTTTATCATTGAAATTCGTTGGTTATCAAAGTACAGGGTAGAAGAAAAAGTGAAATTTCATGAACTGTTGATCAGCAGTTTGTGGAGGTGACAGTGAATGTAATTAAGAGGAGAAATTTCAAATTTCACTGACGAAATTCGACACTTTTTAATGGGGTGTGGGGACAACTGATGGTGTGGCAGGTTCAATCACTATGTGCCCATGTACATGGCAGAAAAAAATTTCTCATGATGATGGATGTGATGTAGGAATAATTAGAATTAAGGGAGAGGGAGGGGGTAATGAACGATCACTTGTGCTGCAATGTTACTCGAATGGAATGGGCGATTTAGAGTTTAATTAACCCCTTGGAGGAATTATAGATGAAAAATTGAGGGAGTGGGAGGGGGGGGGAGCAGCCAGGGTATCTCAAAACGAGGTGAGAATAGATGCACGAGATCACGCGGATTTATGGGGGAACTGGTGTGTACAAGACGCTGGGGTGAGACTGAGTGCACCTCAGTAAATCAGACGGGTTTCTTTCACCGCTTATCACACGTGTTTTACATGTAAGTTATGTTTGGTGCTGTGGAGGTAACAGAGAATGTTCCGCCCCGACGATAATTCGAAAATTTTTTTGAAATTCAGGGGGTCACGAGGAATTCCAACGTTTTTTCCCTTCCAACGTTTTCCCTTCGTTGGGAAAATAAAGAGAGATAGGCAGTTCTTAAGCTACTCCCGGAATTAAAATAACAAAAAATTGGAGCACGGCAGCACTATTGGCATTTTTTAATCTCCATTTCCCCTCTGAATTTTTAATTTCCTCCAAAAAGTCAGTTTCAAGCACTGATGCTTTCCACTTGTACATCCAATCACATTAAACTATCCATTTTCCCTGTCAAAAGGCCCTTGATCAAAGTGACTCCATTGAGATGAATATAGGGCGCAAAGTAAAGTGGATATATCCCATGAAAAAATCATAAAATCCCAAAGGGGTGAATATTCAAAAGTCCCGGAAATTCTATTTTCCCGTCAGTCGGTGTAAATAAATTGGGGTGTGCACCTGTGGACTCCCCCGGGTCATATTATGTATCGGTGGAAGATGTAAAATTAGGAAAGTTTGTCGTCCAATCCAAGCGATTGAATTTCCAACGAGTGAAAAAACCCAACGGACTGAAATCTCCCTTTTCTTTCATCCCCGACGATCCTCAAAAATTACCCGCTGACGTTTCATTTCTCCTCTCTCCCTAATCAATAGCAATATTTGCTCACTAAACCTCGCGCATTATTCGCCGAGAAAAGCCATCAACGGCCTTGAAAAATCTCTCACACGCGCATTTCCCATTTTCCCTCCACAAAATCCCACCTATTCACATTAATGGAGATGAAAAAACTGTTTAATTACACGATATATTCATTTCCCTCCCTTCTGCTCCAATTTTCACCATTTATTTCCGCTCCCGCGAGCACTTTCACTCATGCAAAAACTCCCCTCCCCCCCCCTCACCCTCCCCATAATTGCAATTTAAAAAATGTGAAACCGTTGAATCCCTGAGTTTGCCTCGTTATAAATTTTTAATTAAACCCAGGTGATTTATTTCAAATATATCGAGAGCGCAATAAAGAACTCTCAACATCATTCTCGCTTCATCGGATGGTACCACTGGGACAGAAAGACAATCCCTGAAATCGGAAATGCACTCAGCTCTTTCCGTTCGCGTTGGCGAATGACGAGAAGGTGGATGTTTTTTTCCACGAAATAAGGCGAAGGAGAAATTGAATAAAAAAAAAAGCTTTCACTTTGCGAGGGGCAATAGTTTCTTACCTCTGCTATGGTATTTCAATGCGCTTATGCCCGACACTTTTCTCTTCCTCAGAATTATTCCTCGAAGACCCGGGTTGTTGGGGTGGTAATGGTAAAAGCATTTTCAATTGAAGTCGAGAGGGAAAATAACACAAACCAAAAATTTTCGATAAAAGAAAATAAAAAGAGAAAGTTAATGGAATTAAATGCGGTTTAAATTTATTTATTCATGTGCAGTTAAAAATTATTTATTCATATGCAGTTCAAAATTATTTATTCAATTTAATAATCGAATTTATTGATGTCATTGAAGGTGGTTTACACAATTCAAATGACCAATTTAATTATTTGGCGTTCTGGACCTACGGGCGCTCATTATTTTATGCTCACGTTGATTCATGTACCCCTAGGGTGGCACAAAAGCCTCAGAATTAAAAAGCCCAGGGAATGAATGATTAAAAAAAATAAAACGTTTACATAGAGATCGCAGTTTAAAGGTTCAGTATTCACGAGAAGTTCGAGTTCAACTTTTTTGGAAACTCATCGAGTTGTCCGCTTTTTTCGGACAATCGAGTGGGGGTGGGGGCGGGGGGGAGGGTTACGTTACGGACGGTAATTCCGAGGCTTAATTGCGTGTCCCACGAGTGTAATTTGCATGGTATACTAGGACCCCAATGGGAAGGCTTTGATTTCACAGTACCATGAGAATTCATACTACTCATCGATCTTTGACAATCAAACGGTAAATCGTTGTGCATACTGGCTTCCATTTTTATTAAATGATTTTGCAAAAAAAAAACAGTAAAGAATAATCGAGGATTTGTAAATAGGGGGATTTTTTTTTTAATTCCGAGAGCCAGGAGTTTTCAATTAAAAATTTTCACGATTTAAAACAAAAGTTCAACACCTGAAAACCCGGCTAATTCGTTCACTCAAGCTGGGAAAAAGTTTTCAATTGGGGGGATGGGGGGGAAAATTGGTTCACCAATTTTTTTTTTTACGATTGAATGAATTTTACGAGTTTTTCAACCATTTTTCCACTTCACGAATTTGTGGAACCTTCTTAAAAACGTCACTTTAACTTCAGTTTTTGTTAGCGCATATTTTTGTTCGTAAGTTTTCCCAATGAAAATGCGAGCTTTTGGTGCTTTTTTTTGCACATTATGTTGAGCACTTGGTGAACAGCATTTTCATTGAGAAAATTCAAGGAAAAAAAGGACAAAGGATTTATTTTTTCCACGTTGAGGCGATAATTTCGTAACTACAGTAGTTTTGAGTTTTTCAGTAGACACATTTTTCCACTCTGAGAAGTAGCAGTTTTCAATTGAAACTTTTCAATTAAAAAAAAAGTTCAACACCTGAAAAACTAGATAATGGCTTCACACACGAGAAAAAGTTTGTAATTACTGGAGGAGGGGTGACTGGTTCAACAATTTTTTTCGGAATTGCAAAAGCTTCACGAGCATTTCAATCATTTATCCACTTCCTGGATCGTCACAAATTTCTCTTTCACTCAACATTTTTCCATTACCAATTTTCCTTTAATTTTCCGAGCCCGAAAAAAATTGTTGATTATCATTTTTCAAATTCATTTCTTGAGAAATCACTCACCGGCTGTCGGCAGAATCTCTGTGAAAGCACATCCGGCAATTGTTAACATAATAACGATCCACGCGGTCTTCATATCCGAAACACTTGATTCACCGATCATCCCGGTGATAGTGAACGTCACGAGGGTGCACGACCGGCATCCCGACTGAGATGAAATGGTGTACAGGGTGCACCAAGTGCCCAATGTACCTCCCTCCTTTCCTCGGAGCACTCGAACGCCTTGAGAGTGTGGGATTAACCGAAATGCGCAGGCGCGAATGCTACACACTCTTGAATTTCACCCTTCACACCCCTCTACTCACCTGTTTTCCCGCTCTCCCACTAATTCCTCTCACTTATCTCTCATCAATGGACGTGATTAATTATCGCTTTCGGATACCCATCTGTCTCACGTGATATCTCCGGCTCCAGGTCGAGCCTTTTTTCAATTACAAACGGCCATTTATTTTCCTTAATTCACGAGAAATTTTCCCCTGAATTTCCAACAAAATTTGAAACTAAAAATCCATCGTTTCCCGAACAAATTCCATTTTTGGAATTTCCAGGAAATTTGGAAAACCTCCAGTGCCTAAATAAAGTCCCACTAATTAAATTGAACTGATGATTAATTGTTCACTTTGGAATGCACCTCAACGCAAAAAAAAATTTCTCTTTTTATTCACTTCACTTACGAACATCCCCCCCCCCTTCCCCTCCCCCCTCTCACCGTTCACTACACTTTTCTGCACCACGTGCTGCTATCCTCGAGAAGGATAGACGATTTCCTGATGTGCGACAGTTGGCGATGCGATAAAATGAACTAGAAGTTGCTGGTGATGAAGTTCTCGGCCCGAAGAATTTATATTTCAGGTCACGGCACACATTTTCAAGACATTTTTGTGTTTATACCTGTCACCTCGCTGGAAAAAGCGAAATAAATACACATCACTAGAGAGAACTAAAATGCGGAAAGTGAAAAACATAAACAAGACGAGATGAAGCGAAAGAAGAAGTCTAAGGGATTGAAAATTAGAGGAAAAATTACGGTTTATTTCAGCTGCGAGAGGAGCAGGAAAAATCGATTAATCAAAGAAGTTAATTTACATATTTGTAAATTTCCCAAACAATAAATCGAAAATAGCCAATATTTTTCAACCCCCAGACACGCGAGAGCCCACCCCCTGGTAATATTTAATTCTCAGTGCCACAGGATTTATAACATTCTCCATCTACCGTATTTGGAATCGCCAATTTAAAAAATATTGGTGATTCGTGCCCGCGCCCGTCTCGCATATAAACCCGAGAAAGTGGATAAACTAACTCACTGGTCAGACAGGATACGCCGAGACAGAAATAAGTGGGAGAGAGAGGTGGAATTCACGTATAAATCTCACCACGTGAACTGGAGGGAGTGAGGGGGAGGGGCGAGGT
Organism: Diachasmimorpha longicaudata; assembly: GCF_034640455.1. NCBI lineage: Eukaryota > Metazoa > Arthropoda > Insecta > Hymenoptera > Braconidae > Diachasmimorpha > Diachasmimorpha longicaudata. Next base: position 5,239,137 of record NC_087238.1, on the reverse strand, counting down.
GAACATTAAAAAGGTGGAGCCAGAAAAAAAATGATAAGTCAAAGAGAAAAATAAATGTTCGCGGAATGAAAAAGTGAATAGCAATCGATGGCAATCATCTGAGTGCCAGACAGCCCACGTTAATAATTAACACGCGATGTTCACGTACACGGGATGATGACAATGTCGAGTGCTGTCATGATTGACACCCTGCGACTTAACAAGTTCTCCGTGATTTTGACAATCGGCAAGTGAACTCAAGTTCCGCAATTTATGGCGCGTTTTTTCGTGCAAAATTCGCGATGAAAAATAATAGATCGAAGCGGATGTGATAAAGATGGAGTGAAAAAAATGAATTGTTGATAAGTCACGTGGAGAATGGGAGTAAGCCAACGGGTTTTCCCTTCGGTAAGTTGCAAGCTACAATGGCAGTGCGTCTTGTGGCGCCACACAGTCTCACAGACACGCCCTCTCCTCCAAGAAGCTCCAGCATAACCAAACAAGAAGGTACACTCAATGCCTGGTGGTTTACAAACATATGGTACTTCCAAGTGGAAATTGTAATTCACCCCTTAGGGCACGCGCAACCCAACTCCTCGGTTATTTACCACCGGGCGACATAACGGCCCTCACAGTGGACCGTAATCGAGAGCATAACGAATTGAGGGGATGGAAAGTAAGATCGAGGGTCGACATTGTTTTGCAGCCGCTGGTGGTCCAATCAGGGGTAGAACAGGACACAAATATCCTAATGAATTGAATCACGGACGATGTGGTCTTCATATGTTGGGAAACCCTTCAATCATCCCTCAGAACTGTCACCTACGAGTTGCAAAACAATTTCAATGAATTTTCCCACTCGAGATTATTTCTCAGTAGTCGATGAAAATAGAGGAAAGTGACGAAAATGGGGTAATCTAATTTTCCCTCGGCAGTTCACCTACTGTATATCATCGCGTCTTCTCCTGGAGTCGAGTGAACCCTTCGATCGAAGATCCCCGAGTTCAACTGTATTTTCTCCACACATACAGAATATGGGATACTGCGAGAAAACGAGTGAAAAGACTGGAAAAGGAAGGAAATTAAGAAAAAAATAGGGGGGATTCTAGAAGTGGAAATGCTCGAGGGCGCAGTTTTATCCCCCGAGCAAAAGGCAGAGTTGTATTGACCAGAGCTGACTGGATTCACCGGTACTCGGGGCCCATTGTCTCCCTCAGCTGGAACAAAAGTCAGGGAAAAAGAAAAACAATGCCGTTAAATCCTCAAGTTGGATGATGTGAAAGCACTTGAGAAGAAGTGACGAGGGGTGAGCGGAGGGTTGAAGTCACTGAAAACGTCTTTGAGTAAATTGAGGTGCAATACAACTCTATTTCAACGGACATCGAAGTTCCCGATCTACCCATCGAGGGGGTGGGGGTGGGAGTGATTGGAAAAATAATAAATACGTACCCTCAATTGTCGCGTTGTCAGCTACATATTGACACTTTTTATTACCCCACTTCTCCCCTATTTTTTCGAATGACAGCACTAAAGGAACCGCGATATGTCATGGCAGTTGATATGAAGCACCACTTGCAAGATCCGCGGCTATCGCCTCATGACAGTTATTGGTAGCAGACACAGGACTTCCGGTGGTGAACGTAAAATCCTGCCACACCCCACCCAGTCTCGTACCAATTAACTTGTCACGTTCTATTGCCACTCACCGCTCCAGACGCGAGAGAAAAAATAAAAAGCGCCGAGTAACACAGCACCTGCAATTTACCCGGAAAATTCCATTCATTCATTTATTATTATTATTGTATACTACTGTTATTATGGTCTATTGCACGATACGGGATGTCCTGTTGCTTTATTTTCACTCAGGATATTTTTCTGCATTGTCACGTCTATTCTCAGTGACAATTGCCACTTTCCCGACTCGTACAATCTATAGAGACTCTAACTTGAGATAAATAATATTGCGAGTAATCCTTGATATTACTTCACTCGAATGGCGAAAACCACTGGCAGCTGGAGAGGAACGAGGATCACAGGCTTTTATGAAAGAATTATTTTTCAATATCGAAAGGATTATTTGAAGAGGTGAATAATCTGCAATATTATTGGAATTTTGTTTAAAATTTCAGGAAAATGGAAATGGGACGAAAATTTGCCAACAAATAAACCGCACATTTTAGCACAATATTTTGAACAGTGGAACATTGTATAAATGTATTGTACTTACAACAAATTAAATTGACTAGCGTGAGGCTCATGTTATCGGTAACAATTTTTTAATAATTAGGGGAACGACCGAGCGGTTCTGTTTAATCTTCAATCAACGGTCGACTGTGTTCGACGTACCATGAAGTCTATTCTGTGGACAGCGTTCTTTGTATACCTTGTGCAGAGGGTAATATATATTCCACATAATTATTTTTTCATAGTTTTCAAAATTAAATATTTCTAGAAATATTTATATAAATATTTCTATTAAATTTATAGGAGAGTCTGAGTTATGAAATCGAAATTACTGTGATAAATTCTGAGGATCCGACGTATGTGGTTACTTATGAGGAAACAGATAAACCATCAGCAGTTACGCTCACTAAAGATCGGTACGACTCGTGGGTAAGTGAGTGGCTCGATTGTGGACTTAATCCAGGTGATAATTAGCAAGTTCTGACGTTACAATATGTCGCCAGTTTTCGGCTAAAATTCATCAATGGGCTGGGATGGGTAGGACAATCAAAGGAAGGACCTGTTTCATAAATGATAAAACTGATTCGGGATTCATAGCCAAGATAATGCAACTTGCCATGAATGATGATGCCTCAGATAATAATGCTCGCAATTGTACCTTTGCCGCTGTAAGAAACATTCAGTCATTCTCGATAACCAGTTATCAACTGTAATTAATGGTTTTCTTGACTCTTCCAGGGTGAGAGAAAGATTAATAGAAAATTTTCTATTGATAGTGATGCACTTAGTGATCATTTACCCAAGGGGTTTGAGAAGGTGGCTGTTGGCATAGATATCTACGATCTAGATGCTGGTAATAACTGGATAATAACAATATTTTGGGCTATTAGAATATACGAGTCACGTGATAATTGAAATATAAATGTAAACTAAATAATTTCATGAATAAATTTAATCAGCAATAATGTTTTTATCGTCTTTAATACTTTAATAAATCATCATAGCAATTTTGTTAATATGAATCAACTGAAGATGGTCCTTGGGAAGATAACTTTTTAGCAAAAGATTTTTTTGAAAATTTTTTTAAGACATCTAGATCCAGTAATTAGAAGAGGAGTTTAAAAGAGGATTAAAAAAATTTAACAATTTATTAACGCGTCGGTAAAATAATTTTATGAGTCATTTTGCGAATTAATAACTTTTAGATAAGTGGCGAGTAGTAGCAGCCAATTTTTATCGTATCGATAAGGATAAATTGAGACTGTCATTACCTCAAAGAAAGCGATGGAAGACAACAAGTTTAGGTTTAACATTTATGCCTTGACTTAACGCTGGTGGAAAATTATTTCCAGGTATTTCCGGGGCCTAATCATTTGTCCACGTGTTAAAAACTTTTATGCTCTTCCTACAGTGAACGACAGTTCGAAAATAATTGTCGCGTTGTTTGTCCCGATAAAGAAAAACATTATGGGAACAATTAAAAGGAAAGACATGGCAATGACAGAGCCGCTCTTGACATAGTTTTCTATCAGCCCTACTTCAGACAAGGTGACATTAACACAAGACAGTCATGCTTCTAATAACATTGTTGATGTTTACCATTTCCCTCATACAGCTGGTAAATTTTAACAAATTATTTCATTAGCATAAATAATTTAAAAATATATTGTTTCCAGGGAAGTGCAGATTATAATATCGACGTTATTTCACTCAATGGATTATCGGAAAATCCTGTGGTAATTCAGGATGACGACGGAAGCGGTCAGATAACAATCAATCTGCTAGAAAGCGTTGAAGGTTTCACGGTAAATTAAAATTATGAATAAAATTCGCGACAATTATTTTATATAAAAAATATAATACGGTTTATTTGGCACTACGAACTCCCGCTAACAACTAATTACCCCAATCATTTGCTCGTCCGGTCCCTGAATTCCTCCGAGTATTTCCCAAAGGTCCCATCGCGGCCAGAGAAGTCGGGCCCACAGTCTTTTCATGAATCTATTTATCCCACATATTCACTGCATGCGATGTCCGAAATTATGATTTTAATAAATAATTTTTATTTTCAAGTATCGAGCGACGTTCTTCGAAAAGGTCAAATTTGCTATGCCATCAATCAACGGAGACGTTTGCGGTGAAATCGACGAAAGTACCGCTGAGGGACTTCTCATGAAGATACTTTCGGAGATCATTGACACTGATGATTGTCCGGTCCCAGCTGTACGGATAAGTCCAACATTTCTGAATCATTTAATTCTGTATTATTGACAGCAAGTTGACAATCCTATTAACCAAACCATCCCACGTTTCTGCTACTTCCCCCTTCCCCGATAGCAGAATCTCAATTTTTTAATTCTGACTTGACCCTCGCGACATCCACCCCATGCAAAAATCGTCCGTACACCGTCAGTGACCTTGATGATGATTTTTCAGGGGAGTTACCCGGTGAAGAAGTCGTTCTCAGTTAAAGGAGATGCTTTCAAGGACGTTCTACCACCGGGCTTCGAAGTCGGTGGTATCAGAGTGGTCCTTAGTCACCCGGAGAAAGAGGGCACCAGTCAGCAAGCCGTTTACATATCCGTTAAAGTGACGGAGGTCAAGTAAATTAAATTTGGAAACGACAAAGTCAACAGTTTTTACTTTTATCATATGGCATCAGCGTAGCAATAACTGCTGCTTAAATAAAAAAAGCTTTAATTAATTTAATTGACAATTACCGAGTGTTATCTCCACCCTAACGACCCCTGAACCTGTCTTCAATATCAAGATTAAAATGTTCGGATGTTGAAAAAAAAATTCTCGCCAATGAACTTGTTACGACTACAACTTAAAACATAACTCATTTAATCACTAGTGCAGAAATATAATATATTAGACAGTATCAACAATATCACCTCGATATTGAAAAAATACTGAGGGTCGTCTAGACATGTTTTGCTACCCAACGACAAGTTCAATTATCAATTTGCAATTTTGTGTGAAGAACAACGAGCGAGTGTTTACGAGATTGCAAAGTCATTTTTTTATCGCTCCCATACGAAATGTTTTATAATAAAAAAATCTAGATCCATTTCATCCTCAATGGACGAATGGAGGACAGCACACACACAAGTTGAAATAAATCCTGTGGGAGCGGTGCTTCCGGTTCCTGTTGGGACGTGTCGCTAGGTTCAATGCGTTCGGATGTTGCTGTTCACGCGTATATTTTATTTATGGCTTCATCGAGGTACGTAAAATCGATTGAACAAGAAATAGGAGAAATGGGGAATTGGGTTGTACCTCAAATCCAGTCAAATATGCACATCAACCCTTTCAAAATGCTCCTGTTGTTGCAATTTTTTTATTACTTCGAATTTCCCTCGATTATTTGTTGCTGTTCATTTTTTATTGCGCGTTAATTAACACAATCAATCCATTAAAAGCGTGTTGGGTTTGTGCTTTTTGTCTGAATCCAATTAACTAATTGCGGCAGAACGAATTTACCCAGGGATTTTAATAACGATTAAACTAACATCTCGCCAATTATTATTGTTGTAATTCAACGCGAATCCGCATCAGGTTAAACTCGCCCGACATTTCAAAAATTCGATGTGGACTCTAGAGTACATGTTGAACTCATCCTATCACAAAATATGAGAATGATAATGTGGGATATGGAAACATGAGGAATGAAAAAACAGTGTCGAGTATCATTATGCCATTTTTACCTCCCTGAGTCCTTGAGTCGCAATTAAAAGAGTTGTATTCATTTACTCAATGTGGAGTGATTTACCCGGTTTTCGCGAAAAAAAATTATTTCAGAAATTGTACGATGCACTGAGTACTTGAAGTTACTCGGAGCGGATATGGTTCCCTTAAAAAAATGAGACATTAGACGGATGAGCCACATCCACCTCCTCGCAATCAAAAATTTCTATTTAAATTCTAAAAAATTGAATCTCCCTCTCTCGCCCCCTCCCCCCGTTATCTGGCCGTTAAACTGTTGATGACGAATGAAGAAATGGCGAATTGAACAACGGAAATTGGATATTTTCAATCTTCTCGTTGAAGTGATTCGGTCAAATATGATGGACTTCGTAAAAGCGCAGGAGATATAGTCCACGTTTGGTCAGCCATATATTTCTGATCACCTCTGACCACAATTGTAAATGGTTTTCGTATCGGGTGCTCTATTTACGTGGAGAAACAAAAAATCTATAAAATGAAAAGGCACCTGGAGAAAAAAATATTGAAGTGAGAGAGAAGATGAGGAAACAGCCACGTGAATGTCAGGTTTGTACGTCACGGTTGCACAGCCTCCAACGACGGTAGAAAATATTTTTGAGCGTTTTTTCAAGCGCAGCTGGCTTTCAGTGATATCCATATCAATGTGCCAGGTGTTGGAATAAATTTTTACGCTTTCAGGCATTTTTTTTTTGTTGCAATTTGCTTTTTCCGTTGGAGCTTGAGTGATGTTCTCTTAACCCCAGCGATGCAAGAATGACATTTTAAAAATTTTCTACCGCATTCTGGTGAAGTCATATTGTTGTTACAATTCTTCCATTTGGATGGTCTGACAAAGCGACTTAGAAAGAACTTCATCATTGAAATTTATCTCCAAAAAGAGAAGTGAAAAAAAAACATTTATCAACGCCGCGCAGCCAAAAATTCCCGGGTTTTCTCCCGTTGATCGCCCTTTTGTTTATCGTTAACTCAATAGGCGCTTGAACAAGGGAATGTATATAGGAAAGCAAAGCTTTATGTGCCCTCCTTCCAATTCAATTATAACCCCGCCCAGCCCCTCCCCTCACTTCACCCCTTCGCCACTCGGCGAAGGCTAAAGTCCTGCATTTCACCACTGTTTGGCCTTCTACTTTTCACTTCGGTGTTACTCCGCGAAAAAAATTGAAATGACGACCATTGAGGATGCAACGGAAGTAAAAGCATTTGAAAATAAAAATTGTTCTTTTTTTTCGCGCCTCCTGTGGCGGAATTTTTGCCGTTTTCCTTTCCGTTGATTTAATTTTACTCCAAAAATTCCTCGAAAAAATATTTTGACGTATTTCCCAGCGATTACGTTATCTATTCATCGCAATTGGCAGTTTTTCCTCACTCGTTAGCAAGCGATATTGGGAGGAATCCAAACGTTAATTGGCACAAATTCGCGAGAAAATACTACGGCGAGAACTGCATTAATCCTACGAACAACAACTCCAACACGAATTCGAATCAAAATGTACCGTCGAGTGATTGCACTTGTATCACCAAAGCCGAATTAGGTAAATTCCGTGAAGCATCACTCGACGCTTTTGAAGTCATCAGAAACACAATCCACCGATACAGATTCTCGTTACCACTCAGCAGCAGCCAATCTACACTGTGTACCAACCTGAGAGTGAGTGGTACAATCGATCATAACTGGTCAATAGAGAATAAACTCCACTGGCTCCTGTCCATATACGAATTATTTGTGGAGAGTTTGGTTCAGCCGTCGTCAACTTCGAAATTGCCACTAACTCACACGCACGATTATGGCATCTCCCATGACATAGGATGAACACAATTATGAAGTGACTAATTAGCTATCGAATCGGGAATTAAAATGTTTGATTTTTCTAGCACAAAATTAAAAAAACAAATGACCAGAAAAAATGAGGGGGAACAATCAGCTTATTTGGAGGAAATCCTACATTTTTATTAATTAACTAATCAACTTTTCGCATCACATATATAGTAAATTATTTATTATATTTATTCTGCTGAGATGGGAAAATGTGACATTGGAATTACACGGGGAATGGCTTAACCCCGTGGAGATAGTAAGGAAAATGAGGAAAGTATAATCTAGATGAAAACTGGAGGAATGTGAAATGGGAAGAGGACAGCAGAGTGATCATACCAGCATGAATAAAGAAAACAAACGGGTGAAAGGTTTTTTTTTCAGTATTTTCATGTTCTAGCGTTGTCTCCCATTTGCATAATAACGAGGGCGAAAGTATTCCCTGAGCGAGGAGAATTCACTTAACGATGTCACCTAACGTTGACAATGCTGGGGTAAATGTGTACTTGGGTACTCTTGAAACAAGTACGGAAATGACATTCAGCTAACCATGGAGATAACAACTATCACAGGTTTATTTGAGATGAAAAATAAGTTTGAGAGGAGAGGAGGTGCTGGACAGGACACGAAGAGAAAAGTCTGGGAAAAATTACTGTGCTGGGCATTGGAATCGAGGACAACATGTTAGAATACGAGAATGTCTTTTCCCCACATATAAAAAATTCTACTGATACCGTAAATTTTGTAATTAATGATATGAGACTTCGTAAAATTAACTAAACAGCAAAATAAAATTTGAAATTCTATCATTTTTTATTTGAAATTAAATGAAAAATTGATGGAAATCTTTTAAAAATTTCCATCTCGGTCAGTTTATTTTATAATTGAACTTTTCTACATTTTTTACTGTACCCCACACCAAGGGGAAGGGCAAGGGCAGTATGCCCCAAAATTATAACGCATCACAATAATTTTTATTCGAATCCCACCATAAAAATTGTCAGATTTTTCTCTCTCTGTCTGACGTGATAATAATTTTCATTATGTCCCATGCAAATTAATTACGACCATAAACCCATACAGAATTTTCGTCTATGAAGACCCTCAATCAAGACTAAGCGAAACCCGCAAGGTTTCACGTCTGTGTGAGTGCGTATACTGTGTCAGGGGCTCTACTCGCCCTATTCATATCACCTAATTCCCTTTGAGATTCGAGCTTCATCGTATAAGCGGCGGGAATGCGATACTGTTGTTCAGTTAATCGTTCAGTTAATGAAATCATAAAAACTGAAGGCCCACCCTAACATTTCAAGAACTGGAAAAGGGAAAAAATTCCCATTTTGCGACATAGAACAGAAGGGCCGATGGCCAGGACTTGAGGGAGGTCTTGGAAGGAGCAGGAGCCACTCTACAATTTACCCAGGATATATCGAGCTTTCAGCCCAAAATTATAGGCTCGCACATCCCCCTACCACATCATGACTGCAACTCTCTCCCTCACGGATGAGGTGCAGCACTCACCTCTTCATACACAGCACCATGAATGTACATTCTCCACTTGGGTCTATATACCAAGGCGTACATGCCACAAAGTTACATGTCGCAAATTGAGATTGTCAACAACGGCTAATTGCCGTTGGGAATATCGCTCAACTGTAAAGTAACTAATAATTAAAGTGATGGGTCGAACAAGAACCAAATGAAAAGACAATAAAAAAATTAATTTTTATTCCTATAAAAGACATCACTTGGACTTAAATAAATCCACGTAATGTTTATATTTATTTAAATCCACGTAATGTTTATATTTATTTAAATACATTCATAATTTGCTCGTAAAGTTCCCAAAAATGTCCTCAGAACTATTCGCAATCAAAACGAGCGATAAATAAATTTATTTTCAACGATAAATTTCCAAAAAAAATCCCGCAGTTACTCATAGGTAATACACATCATCCCCCAATACATAATCCTCTTCCTGATGAAATAAATACATAAGTTTCCCTGTCTATAATTCATTTTTTTTCTCATTCACTTCATGAGTAATGTTCGAAGAGGAACGAACCAGGAGAAAACAATGTACACACCAAAATCAGGTGCACGCGAGCTAACGATTTGAAAGCCCTTACGAGCATGCGTGACGAGGGACTCACAAGATTGCAATACTAACGTCCAATATACTGGCCCCTTAACACCGGCCGACATACGCGGAACGAAAATTGGTTCATTCTCGGAAATATGTAACGAGCACATGATTACCCAGCCATAGGTACCTTGAGCTTTTCAACTCCTGGGTGGTTTTACCGGCACGTAACAAGGCAACACACCAGGGGAAATAATGAGTTTCTTTGATAAAATGAAACGATTAAAAATTACAATTTAAGGAAAAAAAATGACTTTGAGGAACGATGTCTTGCTATTCCACACGAACATTTTTGTTGTTTGTCCAAATACAGTCACAAACGAAAAAAAAATATTTGTGTGGAGTAGAAAAAAAATGTTAAAGGTGATTCCATTTGGTTTTGAGCGAATAATTTTGAGCCAAACATAAGGGGAAATGACAGCGATTATCAATTTAAGTTGGATCACATGAAAATGTAAATTTCATGGTGATGGGTATCTCAGTGCGGTTACAGGGAAAAAATAAAATGGCGGGAAAGAGTATCCGGTGGATTTTGACCCCCAGTGGATACCCTGGAAAGCTGAAAAATTCTTATTCGGACGTTAAAATATCACCTCGGCGATTCGTGCTCGTTTATCCGGTGATACGGAAAAGCTGGATAGTATCTGGCGGTAGAGCCAAAATACTTTGGAAACGTGAATAAACTTATGTGCTTGTTACCACTTTTATTTTTTATTTAGTTTTTTATTTTTGTTGGTTTCCACTGCTTCTGAAGCTGAAAAGGATATTTTAAGAAATGGAGCAAAAGAAAAAATTGTAGAACTTGAACAATTCAATAAATTAAGTCCTCATTGAGACTTTTATCCAGAGCTTGCGATATTCTGGATAAAATACAAACGAATGTAATAATTAAAAATTCATGGGCGATAATTTCAAGGAAGTTTACCACGCGTGGATGTTTTTTTATAAAAATTCAGGAACGAGTTCTGGATGATATGACGATCCCTCGGTTATAAAAAAATCTAATGCTCTTAAAGTAAAATTTCTACCACTCCTGGGATTTCGTCCTGAGCTTTACTTAACGCTTCTTTTACCGTACCAGCAGGAGACTTTGTTTCACAATTGTAAATTTAATATTCATAATTAAATTAATAATATAATTAAAACTGCAAGTAAGAGTACTCAGTACGTCATTGAATTGTAGCTTTGCAGGTACAGCGCTATTAATAACTTTTAATCACGGATTCCACTATTTTTTAGACTAATTAAGCCTGAACTTGTATATAGGTTAACTAAGAATTGTCTGATAATTGGAGAAATAACTTATGTCCAGTAAACGACCGCGTTCGACCCCACACCAGCGGTAAATGTCACGCTCCGACGGTTAAGGGGTCAATAATGAATCGTGAGGCACTTGAGCATATACCACAAGCACATTTCAGGGACCAAACTTAACATGTAAATTCGCCCTTTGCATTAACAGGGATTGAATTTACAGCCCAGTTAATTTCCTGAATTTTAAAATTGAAAGAAAAATTCTATTCACTATTTTCATTATTTTCCCTAAAAAATTCAATAAAAAATCAGTTAAAAATATATTGAACTAATTAATTAGCAGAACAAATCGATGAATGCAATCATAAAAGGGTCAATGAATTTTTCACTAATAGACTGTAATTTTTCCCATAAAAATTCTACATTTTTTGATAAAACTACCCCTTCATGTAGTGAAGAGGCAGATCAACCCTAACCTGACGCACACCCCATAACCACAACAGACGGGTTCATCTCGTTGGCCCCTGAAAATGATCGTACGACACGATAAATATTGTATGTAGCCTCCCCTATAGAAAAGAACAAATCCATCCAACCCTCTCAAGCCCTTCGTCGCGATCTATCGTTCCATTGACCACCATTCCATTATCAGGATGGGGTGACACTTCCCTCTCTATTTTCCCCTCGATTCGGAAACGGTCGTACCTTTTGCAAAACCCCTCACGCTCTTTTGTTGGTTTATCGCACCACCCGCTACTCTATAGAGTTCAGAAAAGATTGAAGCTAGAGGGGTTGGAGGAGGGGGACAGGGGAGAGGAAGAGACATCGTGCGGTATCGTATACGAGGGAGGAACTACACAAGTGAGCTCCTGTTTCTGATCCCCAAGTGTTCCTTTGGAGATAACACGAGCGAGAGGGATGGAGAGAGAGGGGGAAAAACTGTTTCATCCCCTTCTCACGAAGGAACTTTCCAATGGTACGAGAACACTTTCTCTCACTCAAGTCTCTGGAGACTTCGTGGCGAATGGTATGTGTGGAGGAAAGGACGAAGGATCAGATTTTCTGAGGGTTGTCTATAAGGGTGGTTACATTCGTAGAGTGTATGAAATTGATAATCGATTTATTGAAAATGGAGGAATTTTCCCACTGAATTGATAGAACTCTTTCTCTCTCTTTTCTTTTTTTTTCAAGGACTTTAGGATTTTTTTGTAGCGCACCGGCGGCAGGACTTTATTGGGAAGTCATTAGGAGAGTTATTTATTTATTGGTTAAAGAAATGGCCAGTGGGGGAGGGGGAAATTGGAATCGTCCATTGCAACCCCTTGAAAAGATTGAAAAAAAAATAAAAATCTGTCCCACAAATTTAAAATACAGATTTCAGAATTTTTTCTTTTAGCTACACGTCTTGTTGTTTAACAACACATCACTTTTTAACATACACTCACCACCTAAACCCACCCCTCGCAGATTCCCCGACGCGTAGAACCCGCTTGCAATATTTAGCGTACGGTATTTGCAACACAAATCACGTATCGATACGCGAAATGGCGCGCGAAAAAAATGGACGCTCTGACAATGAACGATGGGGTAGTTCCAATAAAAGTTATAGATGATAAAAAAAATTTTAGAATAAAATGCAGTCGTGTAAATCTTGATTGTTCCCGGGTGTCGGCTGGACGTTGTCCCTGTTTTTATTTGGTAAACCAGAGGATCTAAAAGGGCTCAACAAAATTTACATCGATCACCACTGAATTCACTGAATAATTTAAAATGCCCCTCATGTCCCAGTAGAAAGGAATTTGGACGTGACCTTGAGGCACTCACCGACCTACCACTCCCCCTCCGCCGGAACTTCTCAATTCCAGCAAAGTTTCTCCACCACCAGATCGGTTCCAAAACAAAATGAACAATTTTTCACAAAAAAAAAAAACCACCCCCTCCAGCCGGTTAAAAATCGCCGAATCTCTCGCCCCAACAACAACAAAACCAGTTACGACGCATTGTCAGCCCCTCTCACCAGCACAATTTTACCCACCAACAAAATACCGACAAAGAGAGGGAGAGAGAGAGGTAAAGGGTCACAGTGGGTCACAATGAAGCGCCCGGGGGTACGCCCGATTGGATTACATGTCCTGGAGCGTGTCAGGTTGCAAATACACGTGAGTATCCCTAGTCGAGCCCCAGTCTACCCCACCATGTCGTTCCTGTTTGGTTGTTTTGATAGAAAATTCCATTGAACCAACCAGAATTTTTCATCCCTCTCATGGTTCCATGCACTCGATCGATCGATTAGTACTCTATTACACATAGTTAACCCCCTCTTATCGGTAGATAGCGTCAAAGGTAGGGTAATTTGGTCGTCAAACAGATTTCAAACGTTTGGGGCGCCGTTGAAGGGTCACCAGCGGAAAGAAGAGTGGGAAAATGAGGTGTCGGATATTCACGGGCCAGAAAATAATTTAACTCCCTAAATGACAGGGGCAGACTGCAATGAAAAGGGGTGGGGAAAGGTTAACCCCGAGAGGAAGTAGCCGACGTGAATTTATCGCTCGGTCATTTCCGCTCCAAAGGCACTACTTCCGGTTTAGATATCGATAAGCGAGTGACATTTCTGCCTGTTCAACCGGTCCTGTGATCAACAGATGATGCACCAAAGGACGTTGACGGGGTTGTTATTAAAAATTAGGATTTTGTGGGGGTTATTTATTCTGAGGGGAGGAAATGAGGATCAATATGTCAGGGGAGGAAATACTGAGCTTTGTATGTGCCCCCGGAGGGAGTATAAACGTTATTAAAGTCATATTTCTGTAATGATTTGCTTTGATGTGGTTTTGGTGCTTTTTTTAATGTGTCCCCCATCGAGTCTGTCTGAAAATATCGTGAATCATCCCCCGAAAAGAAATTTAGGATGAAAATTCGATCGCTAGAGGGTGAAACGTGGGGCAAAATGACAATCAACGAATTTTTAGGTCAAATTTATCGGAAAAATTAGACTTGAAAAACTCATTTTTGTCATAAAACTGCATTTCATCCCTCGTTTCACCCCCTGGAGGTCTAATTATCACCTAAAATTTCTTTCCATGCAATTATATTGGGGTGGAATCTAGATAATATTTAATCGTTTCTGCATTGAGCGAATCAATCGCACGATCAAAATATTTATTTATCTCAAATTCTCTCCCCAGCCACTCGGAAATTTTTTTAAATTAAATGGATTATATTAACGGAGGGGTAGTTGTCGCTATATTGAAAGAAACTGCCGGGGGCGATGCCAGTGTTGTATGAAAATGACTAGCCAATTAATTTATCCACATTTTGATTCCACCATTTTCATATGTTCTATCAACTCCACCACTAATTCCCCAAATTACGTCACAAAAAAATAACCCAGTACCAGAAAAAGAGCAATTTAAAGGATCATCCCTTAACAGAAACACCCCTTTGTCGTCACTTTGTCCTCCAGGAGATAGAATAAACCAACAAAAAATAAAATATCAAACAAAAATAAAGTGTCGACGTCTCTTTACGAATTCCAACGTGTTAAACACTCTCCCGACCAGTCTGACGCTCCGTTTCGTTATCGTCACATGAAACGAGGATTTCAGACGTGAAGAAACATAAAAGCCGATGGTAAATTGACAGTGAAAGGGTGTAACACGCGTTGCAGAGTGTTTAATATTTTCAACCCCTTTTTTTCATGTGAATTTTCACTCCTCTCATCGTTCGCGTTTTTCGACTCGATATCAGACGACTCTGGCCACTGGCTGACGAGTGATGGTATTATCTACTGAACAGGTTTATCATTAAGGGTAGTATAATGCCTTGGAAATGAATAAATAACGTAAAAAAAAATTGTTAAAAGAAAAAAAACATTTTGTTTGGTTCACGAGGGTCTTCTGATGCCTCTGGTAAATCTTAGAAGGTCACATGACAACTGGGGTGCTGAAGGGACCAAAAACTAGGGTGAGTGAGACTGGGGCTCGAAAACTCCCCCTTTCCCCACCTCCCATATATACACACCCTCTTCACCATTCCTATATACATGCTCGAATTAATTACTGGATTATACCTCTACTGGAGCGACTGCGTGGCTTCACGCCCACAAGCAATTTAATTAGGCAGTTCGCCGGTGTTTTAGTTGCTTTAATGTTTCCAAATATCGCAACAGCAACGGAGAAACAAACACACTCGTCTACCATTTATTTTCCAATGACTAAATAAATATATTCGTAAATCGAATATAATACTCCAGAGTCAGTAATATATGTACTCGCACTTTTAGAATAAAAAATCACTGACAGTTGACTATTAATTATAATTTCCTGATTTTTTATCCCCTGACATATGTGATAAATATGTGATTAATCCATTGATTCCATGAATCCACCGACAATCATCCGTAAAATATTTATTCACCCTGAATTTGTTGACACCACACATGATAATGTTGCACCTAAATATTTATTGGATTGAGTTTCGCTATCCGTTTGCTATCACCGTACACTCCACACAGTCTCGTGACTCCAACTATGACAAATTCATCGGGTAGAGTGCACAATTGATTTGCGTATAGGAACGTAACATGTATATGTACGACAATTTGCCTTTTTTCGTCGCATGCAGTACGTTTTCCCTTTTCCAGTTATTGTAAACAACTCGTTGTGAAATACATATTCATAGATTTACGAATGTATGAATATTTCTCACTGCCATTGAATTTTAGTCAACCGAATTCAACAGTCTACAAAATTATAGCTTTAGAATCAGTGAGACGTAAATTACCATTGAAAATATGTTGTCAATATTTTTTTGCCTGTCGGTCTATTGGAGAAGGTGGAACCTGTACATGTGAGAGGATGTTGAAGTATTGGTGCATTAAATAAAATGATTCACTTCGCTGAAGCTACTGTTCATAATCTTTTAATAAATTCATCACATCCAGAAGAATAAAAAAAAAAATTGTAAACAGCACAAAACAACCTACGACACCCTGAAGAGTGACTCCAAGCATTTTCGACCCTGGTGGGGAGTCATACCTGAGAGGAAGGCCTCGGCAAGCCGATCACGTACCATCCGGAAATCTCGACCTGCCCTCACGCCGATCACCCATTTAATTATATAATTTTTCCGACAATTAACTGTCAAAGGACATTAATATTTGAATGAATGGGTTGATCGATGCGGAAAAGTCCGACGGGGAATCCCCAGATTCGTGAATACCCACCGCTCACATTCCGCGACAGAACAAGGTACAAATGGGGATGAAATGTTAAAAAAAAATTACGAGTCCTGGCCTCACGGTTTTTAATTGAAAAATAACTTCACGATGATGTAGCTACTTTAATGTACCCCCTGGCCACAGCCTGCCGGTGTTCTCACGCATCCCAGTGTCCGTGAAACGACTCTGAAACGTAAACATCGATCTCTGGAGATCCTGGACACGGTTCAGACCCACCCAAGATCGATGTTGTTGGAGAAGGACCGACCACTGCACACCAAATGGTGTATATCCCTTTCCATCCACCATTTCTCTCTCCCACAATTATTTATCGACGTCGCGATATCACAGGGACGTTACTATCTGTCTTGATAAATCGTGTGAATGATTTGTGAGTGGTAGAAGCTGTGAAAATCCTCTTACAAATGTTTTTCCAAAGGACAAACTATGCAAATGTCTCTCATAAAAATTACAGAATTTCACTGCAATAATTACCATCAATTCTTTGTTTATATGAAATATATTTATTTCGTGAAATGCGGAAATTTCTGGCTGCCAGTGGTGCAAATTGGAGACTGACCAACCCCTCCAGGGGTGATCAATTTGATTTCATTTTTGAAATAATTAAAATCCGTTCGAAAACGATAACACAATTTTTCAATTTCCACCTCACTATGGCATGATATTATTAATCAGTCGCGTTCCAATTTGTTTATCCAATTGCAACTTTTCAATTCCCCTGTTATCAACTGTGACAATCAGTTTTAAATATAACAAAACGAGGGGAGATGTCCCTGTGCATATCAACGTCAACTGCCAATCGGTATTTTGGCCAGAGGGATGAAATGACAAACTTCAACAAATGGCAGAACATCGAAGTGGTGCGGATAGGAAAACCACCGATGACGGGGTAACGTGAAATACGGGACACACTCAACTCTCATCTGTAGGAAGAGGGACGTCGGAATATGCCAGTTGGTTTGTGACCCTGGGCTGCATGTGCCAGAGTAACTGGACATGTTGGTATTGAGTGGTTCCCAGTGGTACGGTAAAAGGAGCAAGTCGAAGGTAAAAGCAGTGATGCTGCTCAATAATGTGTGATTCCACGTATCGGCCTTGAGTGTCTGCTAAAAGGGCCTTTGCAGTGACCTCGATAAATGTGTAAATATATTGTTTAACAAATTCCTCTGAAGGGCTCGACATTTCTTGAAAATATCAATTTTTCCATTCACTGACTGGAGACAATCAGTTCTGGGTGGGGAAAAAATTATTCTACGTCAATCGTATGATCTTGAGCACTTGATAATTAATATGATATCATGTAAGGATGGGGGGGAGGTGAAAGGGCAGAGGGGGGAGAGAAAAAAAACTATTATCTGTCAGAGTACAATTAAAACAACGAGGACTCAAATATTACGATCAAATGGCCTTTTCTCATTCCCATGAAAATCTCAATGAGCACTTAAACGTCACCTTCGCCCGGGTTATGACAAAACTTTTTGATTTATACCCGCAACGACTCGTCTGTAAAATTTACATCTAGAGAGTATAAAGCCGCTTTATTAGATCATAAGATACTGAAAGTACCGATGGAGTTTCAAGTTAATCTTCCAATTCTAACGTTTGATTTTAACTCAACGCCAATCGACCCACTAAAAGCACGCGAACAATGATCCCTTTCACTAGTCCCATAACGGCCACCCAACATTCAGCCAATTTATCGTTGAATGTCCCATAAAATGTCCCATGATGCTACTGAAAATCGTTCCGAAGAACAAAACTGAGGGGAAAATATTCTCCTCACGCTTGACACTAATACGGATTCATTGTGGCACAAAAATCGTTTAGATTTTTATCCGATTTCCACCCTTTTCCAATCGACCAGAGAAATCAGTGTTGTGAGGGGTGAGATTGAAGGGAATTCATGTCGGGAGAACCGAGTGAACAATGTGTCGATGCGAGATCTTCTGGACACAAGAAATCGAGGGACATAAAACTGTTGGGAATTGTGACATTTACTTCGCGGATGAAAGGATTTAGTGTTTATTAGGTGCAGATGCAGTGAATTAATGTTTACGTTCCCTCCTTCCTTAACTTACCCCAAGTAAATGACTTGATTTTCGATCGGTCACAACCAAATCAGTAAATTATCTGATCGGTGTACAGTACTTTTGACACGTCATAAACGATGCGACGTGCTCTCTTCGGTATTAATTAAATGTGGTTTTTAATTATAATTTTTCGAGGTGAAGGGAGGAAACTTGGCTTGACCAAGAGGAATTTAAGTCTCCCCCGAACAGCCTTGGTTTCATCCCTTAATATTAATTAGAAACGTGTTGAAATTTTTTATTCCCACGAGCCTGCGAATTTTGAAGCTGCGCGCCCGTTAGAATCGACGGTGGCGCCAAAGAGAAAAGACTAATGATCTCGTGGGTCGGGGTTCATTACTCACATAATGTTAGTAATGACCCCGACCGTGAGACGCGCCACCGTCGATAATAAATTGGAGTGGGGGGTGATAACAATTTTTAATTGATTCTATTCGATAATTATGGTATTTACAAACGCACAGACCTTTATATTCGTGATCTCCAAACGATTCCCTATAAAACTAACTAGACATCAATTAAAAAAGGTGATTTTTTTATTTTATCGCCGACCAACATCGTTTGCAAAATTAAAATGATCATTATTAATTATCCGCGGGGCTACAAACAAAATAAGTACCACTACAATTATGTACAAACCGTCTACAATCAGGTACATTAGTTAGTTTTTCCGTTTACAACCCCCCGGGGGTTGAGTACATTGTGGGTTAAACTTAACGTCTAGTGAGAATCTAGTAATAGCGCCTCCATAAAAACTGCGGAATTATATGCTGCCTGTCAAGTTCTATCCATAAAAGTTATCTCCCGTGTATTCAACCTCCTCACCTCTGTTCACCATAAGTTTCTCCATTCTTTTGTTCGTCCAGTGACCGACGGAGTCCTACGGGATGTTGATTGCGGTGGTATCATCGCAATGGTGTAGAAGGGGCGGGGGGGATTGAAAGTGAAAAAGTCATCAAGTGCATATGTTTGATGTATTGAGTGGATCCGTTGGAATTTACATTGTTATTGGGGAATAGATCAATCATTCCTGATTAGTCGTTATAAAATGGCTGAAGCACGCGATTCACAAGCTGTGTCGCGGGCTAATATAATAAAAACACTTTATGAATTGAGCGTTATTTCAGTGACCAAAGGATTGGGCACTTATAAAAAATCTCTGACATATTTACCAGATAATGTGCTCTTCGATGTTTATCGTCAGGTACGTTTGCATGATTAATTACTACATCATTGAGTAACAGCCATTAATTATTTTTCATTTGGGTTAAACTTATTAACCAACGACGAGGAATGATTATTGCTGTTTACGATTTTTTTTACCTTTTCATTGGAATACATTTGTTTGGTTTTTTTATTGCTTCACTGATCCTGATACATGACAAGTTAAACAAAAAAAGGAAGATGAATAATTATTTGTATTTTCTTGAAAGATCATTTCATTTTCCTGGGATTTTTTATTGCCCATTCACCATTGTAGGTATAATAGTTTTTGATGTTGTTGATGGGACTCCAAAGTCTCGAAGACAATGTCAACTTTCAATAATCTGACAAATACAGTGCAACTGTTGTAAAGATGACGCAGCACTGGCTGCAGACAATCTGTTTATTATTCACCAAACATCTTGGATTTACTTTCATGATTGTTAGAAAATAAAAATGAAGTTTATTGCTTTGTTTATATATGATCTGTCGAACGATAATTTTTGTCTATGTGCTTGACTCATGCCACAATTAAAAAAGTTATTAGTATTATTGTCATTTTACATAGTATATTTTTAATTTAGCTGTACAAAGAGAAGAGACTCTGCCTCCTGTCACAGGAACTCACGCACATGGACGTTTTCACGAGAATGCTCAAAGTCAGAGACAGGAGGACTGACTTGTTGCAGATGTTTCAGGTTGGTTATTTAATTGTTTTAGTCAGTAATTATGCAGTACCAAGATTTTATCGAACTGTAACGTGAGGAAATATAAAAAATAATCATGTTCATCCAAGCTTCGCACTTGATTCCTAATTCTTCCAGTCATTGATGGACCACGGCACAAAAATAGCAAACGATATAGTCGTCGCATACAGCATATGCTGTCTGGAAGTCCTGAAGAAACCCTACGCCAAGAAGGAAGTAATAAACCTTGGTCTTCGCCTGGGGAGTTTTCTATGCGACAGTGGTTGGTACGTAGAGAGTGAGGAAGCCTTAAACGCTTGCAAGAACCTCTGCATAATGTCAAACTGCCAGGAGTACGAGACCCCTGAGAGCTTGTGTCGCACTCTCGACTGTTGTCACAAGTTGCTGCACGCTCAGACAGCGTACTGCAGCTTCAGGGGAGCAGCTGAGACCCACGAATTGGCACTGGCAACAGTGAAGAAACTCGAAGTAGCTGGCTACAAGGACTTCAGTCATGCTGCACTTTATGCCGAATTCAGTGTGTTATTTTTCATTAGGGGAGAATACGATCAGGCGTACAGATGGAGTGTGGCTGCTCTGAAGGAACTTAAACCCAGCCTGCCAGCTCGTATCACTATAGATGTTCTCAGACAAGCGGCCAAATCCTGTGTAGTCAAGCGCGAGTTCCAAAAGGCTGGATTGCTCATTCGTCAGGCTGTCTATCTGGCTCGCGATGTATTTGATATTGATCATCCAAAGTACAGTGATGTTCTGATCGATTATGGATTCTATTTGTTGAATTATGATAGCATTGTCAACAGTGTTTCTGTTTACAAGACTGCACTAGAAATAAGGAAAAGAATTTTCGGTAAAATGAATCTGCGTGTGGCAATAGCACACGAGGATCTTGCATACGCTTTATACGTTCAGGACTACAGCTCTGGGAGATTCACACCTGCCAATGATCATGCCACCAAAGGCATTGAGATAATGGAGAAATTGCTACCGAACGAGCACCTCATGCTGGCCAGTGCTAAACGTGTTAAGGCTTTAATATTGGAGGAAATCGCACTCGACACCGCACTAACAACTGAGGAGGATTTATTGATGAAATCTGAGGATCTACATTTGTCTGCTCTGCAACTGGCACAAACAGCTTTTGGTGAACGCAATGTGCAGACTGCAAAGCACTATGGCAATTTAGGGAGATTATATCAGAGTATGAGCAGATTTGATGAAGCTGAAGCAATGCACTTGAAAGCTATAAAAATTAAAGAAGAACTCCTGGGTTCTGATGATTACGAAGTCGGTTTGAGCATTGGTCACCTTGCATCTCTCTATAATTTCCACATGACGAGGTACAGAGATGCTGAGCTATTGTATTATCGCAGCATTGCCATTAATCTGAAATTATTTGGGAAGAGCTACAGCGGTTTAGAGTATGACTATCGCGGTCTCCTCCACATTTACATTGAGACGGGGGAATTCGACAAAGTTCGAGAGTATCAAGATATTCTCAATCGGTGGAAAGACCTCAGAACCCAACACGCCGAGTCCGAGGATCCGCCAATTGATCTCCACAAGCGTCCAGAACCCATTCAAAAGGTCATCGACACATTTTTCACGATGTAGTTGAATTTATTGTAAAGTATCACAGATTTAATTACCCCCAGCCATCAGGGGACAACTGTTACAGACTGCTGAGTCATTGTAAACACATTTTTCTCAACAATTTTTGAATATTTTGCTTTTTTGAACTCTAGAAATTGTTGACGAATGATTATTAGGGAATAATTATTTCCACGAATGTTAAATACAAACTGATAAATAGGCAAAGTTACTAATTATGTCGCAAAGCAAAAAATAAATAAATAAAACACAGAAATTCAAATCACCGAATGAAATTTGGTATTGGATAGATTTTTGAGTGAGTTCAGAGAAAAATTGCAGATTTTTTCCACTCAATTATGGAATTATCTCAATTCTACGACGCTTTTTGTACAAAATGTTTTTCTCCTTGAGTATATGCCCTCCTATGTTTTTTCATGGAATCATTCATTTCTGAGACAATTCCATAATTAACTACAATATCAGCATTATAGGTAATATCACTGGTTTAATAATCCGCGAACACTTGGAAATTATTGCTGCTGGTTACTGAATCATTGTGTACAAATTCTACTCAGTAATTATTGGATATTTTGTTTTAAGAGCTCGGTAATCTATTTACCCATTGTAATTATAGAATAATTGTCTCCATGGAGGTTGAAAATAAACTAACAAATTAATAGAGTTGTAACGCATTATAACGAAAAATTCGTAATATACCTGGAGATTCAAAACCACCCATTCGAATTCTGTAATGAAAAATTTCAAAACTTTTCCATTCAACTGTGGAAATGTCTCTGTAATAGAACTCTTTCCTCTAAAAGACATCAGGTTTTATTTTTTAATCACATGTCCAATACCCAGAGACTCTTGTACTCATTAAAAAATATTACAATTTTGTATTTCTGTATCTTTGTAATTTGGAAATTATTTTTCTAGATAAGTGGTTTGAGGAGAAAATTTAGGATTTTTTTTTCATTTCAAGTCATTTCTATATATTTTCCTCTATAACTGTCTCTCACCACAATAATTCCTTAATTATCACAGATATCTCATTTTATTAAAAAATATTTCACAAAATTGCACAAAGAAAAGTTGACTAAAGGCACTGAAAATTAATACATTATCAGATTGACTGACAACCCTTTAATTTTCCACTTCTGTCACTTCATCAAGCCTATTTTTCTCTGTTATTTAAATGATTGTACAAACTGATATCATTTTCATGCGTCTTTCAATACGATGAATTGACACCATTTTACTCCACTGCAATTTACGGCTTATTACCAGTGCAAATGAAAAGCTATATGAATGCATATAAGATAAGATAAGATAAGCCTCTCTGTTCAACTAATACTTAAGGCATTACGAGATATTGACATTTTCCTCGAGCCAATTCCCGGAAAATTCTGTAATTAAATCTATCTTTAAAGCACTATCAACAAAACTGATAAATTATCGACACTTCTTCAATGATAAAATTGGAAACAAAAGCATAATAAAATAAGAATGACAAAGAGGAGTTGGAGATAGAACATCTGATACTGAGAGGCTGAGGTAATTACTTATACTTGAAATTTACACATAGCTATTGCCATTTTAACTAATGCAGTGGCGAAATTGGGGGGAAATGGATAGAAGTGTTCTATTTCAAGAACTTTATGCCGAATTTTTTTTACTCAACTCCCTCATAATTGCGAATAATTCTGTTTCCACAACTCTCTCTCTCTCTCTCTCTCCCTCTTTCTCACGTTGTATATTTGTAATTTAATAAGAAAAAACAATGAAAACCACGAAATCGACTAGAGCTACTGCGAAACGACACATCAGGATTTTTTACGTTGAGATATTCTGAAAAAAGATAAAAGCCCTTAGTATGAATGCCTAGAGTCGTTATTCTTTTAGTTTGTATAATGTTAAATTTTCTACATAAAGTAAAGTCTGACAGTGAGAGGATTTATTGCATTAAGTAACCTGTTTATATCACAAATCGCGGTAAATTGTTAAATATGTACTATTACAAATGAATAACATATTTTAAATGTAATAAATTCGTAATGCATGTAATAAAAATTGTGATGGAAGAAATACAACGTTTTTAAAAACAAATTATTTTTATATTAAAGTACCAAAACAATTCAGTTATTTCAATTCAAAAGCTTTAATATCTGAAGCAAATTACAATGAACACGAATGTCATTACAGAATTTGAATTATATACAGAAAAATCGAGAAGAAGGAGTTAATCAGACTAGCAGAAAAACAATTTCTATTCAGTTTTGAAATATCTTATGGCAGGGGAGGAAAATATAATCTCAAATTCATGAAATTGGGGTCAAAATGTTGGGAGTGATAGTAAATTGGACTTATCATATACGTCAGAAATTTCATAAATTATGTGATAGAATTTTTAAAAATATTCATATTCTGCAGAATTTCAACCCCAAGGGCATGGATCTCAATTAATACTTCTTTCACTGGACTTCACAACAATTATGTTCAATATTTTCACTGCCTCATTGTTCTTAAAATATATTTCCGTAGCCAAGTGGTGAAAACTAAAATTGAAGTAAATACTACAGTATTTATAATTGTTTTCAAATATTCCCGAACGTGTTCCTCATATTCATACATATGATTACCTGCGTTTCACCACTCGCCAACCGATATTATCTTCATGGATTATCATCATCCCCCCATCTTTAATACAAACATTAATTCTATAATACAACCACTATTAATTTTGTATTAGGAAATGTGTCTCAAGTCACAATCAAAGTTAAGATTGCACAATTTTGTTGTATGCTTGGAAAAATTATTTTCTTTATTCTATCTAAAAAAATATCAACCAATAGCGATGAGATTTATTATCAATCTTAACAGCACAAGCCCTTAATCGGGTGTGTGAGGTGGCTCTTGACTGAAGTATGGGGCTGTGTCTGGTACAAGTAAAGTATGACAAACCCCACAGACACGTGATGGTCTCTGTTTGGGGCCACTATTTACAACATGGGTCAAGCAGTTTTGGCAGAATATATGGCCACAATGACGACAGTGTACCTGCCAATAAACAATAAAAAAACAATTGATTCCTAGTATTATTGATAATTGTTCCATTGAAATTATAGAAAATATTCCACTACTTACCCTTTTCTTTCCAATTGAGAAAGCTACATGACAAGCTGGACATTCATCCACATCTTCTTCATGCTGCCATCGCACTTCACTTCCGGATTCTCTAATTTTTTCCAATTGGACCTGAAGAGATTGGGACAGCCGCACAAAGTCCTTCTGCACCTCGCCACTAGTATCCAGGACCTTTTGTAAATTTGTCACTCTCTGTTTGAGTTCAACAATGGTGTTCTCCCCCTCTTCCTTTTCTTTCAAGGCCTCTCCCAACTCCTGCTCGAGCCTCTGCACCTTCATCTCCTTCTCGGCAATCATCTGCTCCCTGAGGAGGCCCACTTCATACCTCAATGTTGATTCCTTCTCTTGGGCCACTTCTTGAGCGACCCGCGCCATAATCAAGTCCTCCCTCATCGTGAGAAGATTCAGATGCAGCTCTTCAACGTTATTTGGCATGTTGATGCTCTCTGACTGCAGCTGTTCAGAATGTTTGCTGTACTTCCCCACAAGAATTTCATTCTCCCTTTGGAGTTCCATCAAATGCCTCTGGACTTCTTCCCTCCCTCTCGTCAATTTTCGTAATTCCTCGGTCACTGCCTGATGTGTTTGAATGAACTGCTGTTTCAATTCCTGGAGTGTTTGCTGGGCCAGCTGCGATGCAGCAGTCAGCTCAGTCACCTTAATCTTATGCTCTTCCTTCTTCTCGTTCCACTTCTCCTCCATTCCTTTTCTGAATTCAACTTCCTTGCAGAGTTCCTCCCTCTGAGCCAGAAGAGCCTTCTCACTATCCAGTAATTGTTTCTCGAGATCCTTAGCTGTCGTCTGCATCTTTACGAGCTGAGCTTCGTAATTAATACACATGTCACAAGTGTTCTCGTTCTCAGGATCCAAACGCCTTTGGATTTGTTGCTGCTGCTGTTCCTTGTATTTTTGAAGCTCGTCATCTGTTGATCGAAGCTTCTCTTTCAGGGCTTTTATCTCTTCCTCGAGAGGAACTACAAGGGATCGTAATACTTCTGCATCTTCTTGAGCCTGGAATGAGTTACCAACCTGTTAGATTAAAAAGTGAACAATGCAAA
Organism: Diachasmimorpha longicaudata; assembly: GCF_034640455.1. Lineage (NCBI taxonomy): Eukaryota > Metazoa > Arthropoda > Insecta > Hymenoptera > Braconidae > Diachasmimorpha > Diachasmimorpha longicaudata. The sequence continues at coordinate 5,213,007 of NC_087238.1, read as the reverse complement.
ATGATCACCTCATCTGATTCTTTCGCTATTGCAAATATGTAATTTTACTCTTCTTTGTAAATTACATTGTAAATATCTATGCCTGAGATTAAATTGTTGATAAAAACAAATGGAAGCAATATGTAATGAGCGTGCAGTCTGAAGCATACGTACGTATTTTTTTACCTTCCGCATGCTCTCCTCAAGATTCTCCGGACCCAGAGAGAGAGCATCGGCACCCAACTGCGATGCAACTTTTCTCGCTAAAGTTTTAGTGACATGAGACAAGGAAATTGGCGGTCCTTCCTGAGGAATATCCCGAGCTATTTGTGACTTTATCATTGAATTTTCCTCCTCCAACTTTGTTATGTAAACTCTCAATTTTCGAACTTCATTCTCCAATTGTGTACGTGTGCAGGCGGACTCCTCCATCGTGTCCTGAATCACCTGTTGGAGTGATGCAATCTCCTGTTGGGCTTTCTCCGTCTCTAAATCGATGCCAGACTCCAGCCGAAGATTGGCCACCACCAGCTGACTCTTCGCTTCGTCCAACTCGTTTCTGAGTTTAGATACTTCCTCTTGAAGATCTGCCGTCTCTTTGAATCGTTTTTTCAACTCTTCTGCAATTGTATCGTTATTTTTTCGGTTTCGCAGGAGGATAATGGTACGTTCCAGGGGTATAATTTTACTGGACTGGCTTTGTTATTAGAATTAATCAAGTCTTTATTTCCATTAGCTTACCTTCTTTCTGTAAAAATAACTCTTTGAGTTTTGCCCGTTGGCCGTTGAATTCCTCTCGCATGTGTGCATTCTCCAACTCCAACTTTTCAACCTTTGATTTCATATCTACCTCTGTTTAAAAAATATTCAACAATGGAATAACTTTATTATCAATAGTGCGAAATTATATTGATTTTTAGTGTAGAAACAATGCAGTTTTATTTTTCAATCTTGCTCATATGCGTACGAATTAAATTCCGGATGAATTAGAAATATTCATTTTAGACTGATTAGTCAGTGCAATATGGATTGAACATTGAGGTGGTAACAAGGAGAAAATACAAAGAAAACGAAATGCTTTTAAATGAACAACATCAGGTTATAAATATAGGAATATATTTCGGTCTGTTGCACACTTTCTGCACCATGAAACTCATACAATAGCAGTGAAATCGATAGAAAAACCGCAATAACAATGATAAAACAAATCGCGAGACAAAAAATAACGCAAAGTTTACATGATAATAGTTGAATAACGATAAGCTAGGACTAGGACTGTATGAAAAAATTATTAAAAAATGCGTAAAGGTAGAATTACAACAAAACAAAATAATAAATCATAGAATTAATGAACATCTCGAGGAGAAAAATTACTTTTAAGTGAATAATGATAAATATGTTGTTATGGTTATGTTTGTCAAATGATCCAAACAATGAAAGATTTGTACCTTTAGAGTCTTCAAGTCCAGTATAATTTTCCCGATTATTCTCCATATCTAATTTTAACTTCACTGAACTATAATTTTTCCTTGTGGAAGAAATTACTAGACAAACTAAGAAAATAGATCGAGTTGACAATTTATCACAACACACAAATGCCAAACAGCGTAGCACCACATTGTCCAATTATTTGTCAATGAAGAGCGATTGATACATGATGTGTCATACCGAGATGTAACCGTGATTTTATAATTATTGTCCTCGGTAACAATAAATTCCTCGATGATGACAACTGCAACAATTTTTTTTTTGTTGAACGACCAAACCTCAAATGGTGGTTACTCGTATGTAATTAATGATGACATCGATGTTTTTCAAAATTTGTTGGAAAGTAAGGTTTTTATGGAATCGATCTGTTAGAGGAGAGTTATTATCATTTATACCGGTAGAGTATGAGTTGCAATTGGTTGGCACTTCTCAGGAAAGAGGATAGACTAGAGGTAGAACAGGCAGGACGCTGCTGCCACTGCCGAACGATGGCCACCAGTAGCTCTAAATCAACGGTGGTGTCCTCTGGGATTTTTGAACAATTCCATTTCCCGATTTTTTTAATTATTAAAAAAAATCCCTGAACAGGATAGTCTACATGTTCTCCTTAGAAATAATCAGACTATTTCCCCCTACAAATTATCACAACGGAAAAAAATTGTGATCTTTCAATTCCAATAAGTTTTATCAGCTCAAGAAAATCAAATGAAATAAGAAGGTTGAAATAACGACAAAATTTGTTGATTTTTTTTTATTTTACAGTTTTTTTATCGTACAAAATATGCACAATATAAAAGACACACAGTCCAGGGTGCCCCCTTAGTCAAAGAGACCTGTGAACATAAAAATTTAATTCGTAAATTAAGGCATACCAACGTGAAAATTGAAAATAAAAATTAAGTCATTGTCATTTCTTAATATCTCTCCTCATGAGGTACTTCAGTAGCTAATACATGCTTGAATAATCATCCTAATATTGAAAAATGAATAATAAAAAGAAAATAAATGAGAAACTGAGTTGTTCAATTACCGAAGCCCATGTCATCATCGGATTCCTCCTCTGGTTCTTCTTTTTTCTTCTCAGCTTCTTTGGCTGGGGCGGCATCACTGCCAGCTGCAGCAGCTGGAGCGGCAACTGTAAAGACAATGATAAAACGTATTGAGGGAATCAATCATTCGCAAATAAATTAGATCTATTAATTAATTATGCAATTAACCACAATGGATAGCCATTGTTTCTCCTGGAGAAATTCCCAGAACCACCTGGATATTCGTAAAGAGCTTGTTTGCGGAAAAATGTAACTCTTGATGAGCTAGGTTTAAACGTGAATAATTTTAAACCCGACAACTCCTCACTTTCTTTAATTTCCTCACTATCGCTGACCTGATCAACAGTGTGATGGACTGACCAGGTGGATGGAAGGAGGTGAAAAATAAATTGCATAGGTACGTACCACCTCCAGCAGGAGCAGCTCCAACTCCAGATCCAATGTTGGTGATGAGGTCCTTCACGTTCAGACCCTCGAGGGCCTTGGCGAAGAGACCGGGCCAGTACGGCTCGACATCGACATTGGCAGCTTTCAGGATGGTTTGAATTTTCTCACCCTAATCATAAAACAATGAAAAGACCATTGAAATTATTCATGATACGGAAAACGTGGTCCGAGAGATAATCAATTTCAATATGATAGAAAAGATCAATAGTAAGATGACGAGCATAATTTTACGACTCTTTACACTTTCATACGAAACGTGAGTGCAGGCTTTCTATTTTTTGGTAGATAATTACTTGTTGTTAATTCATATATCGATAATGAGTCTGCATCCCAGTCTATTCCAAACCATGAACATTGGGAAAAAATTAGCCAATTTTAACCCACGTCTTTTGGAATTGACTTAATATTGTTTGGAATATCCTAAGATTACAAAACACAGCAAACAATTTTTTATACTTTAAACAATTCATCCGAATGGACGACTAATTACAAGCCTGTTTCTAACCTCTTTAACCTCCAAAATCCCCCTCTATGCTCATGACCCCCCTAATTAACAGTATTATTCTCAACAAATTGAGTTCAATTCCCACAACAATTGCGAATTTCCTCTATCACAAACTACAATTAATGGGATGAAGCTCTTGATATATAAAAACTACAAAAAAATATATGACTCCAAAAATCACTTACAGTCACTGCGATGTCATCGTCGGTGAGAAGAAGTGCGGAATAAACGCAAGCGAGTTCAGCCTTTGTAGACATGTTGCCAAACGTTATTTATTATCAAACCCTGTGGATGGATTTTGAAAAATGTGCAAGTCGCCGATGTGGCCTTAGCTCGAAGAGAGAACAAGCACGCAAGGTTGAACTCCAAACGGAAAAGAAGGAAGACGCCTTTCGTCACCGGAAGAACTCTCGAGAGCGAGCGCCTCTAGTGATTGTCCCTGTCGCATAGAACTACCAGTAGCGCCCAAAGGTCCCTAGACGTTTATTTTTCTCCCTAGACTTACGCACTAACATTCGAAATAAAAATTTATATTTACGATTCTTCATGAAAGGAAATTTTATTCACAAAATTTGTTCAGCAAAATTTTTACGAAAAAAATAACTCAGAGGAAATTATTTTTCATAAGATTTCGGAAATATTTGAAGCTGTGGACGGTAACGTTAAACTAAGAAACAATTTTTTTTTGGTACAGAGAAATTTCAGAAAAGATGTCGTCCACAAAACGTCTGCCTCGCCCTCTACGTTAGTAGCGAGTTTAAAAAAAATTCACTACAATGGCCGCCCATTCTCATGTTATGTAACGAATCGCAAAGCATACACTTGTTTTCTCGTCCCCTAGTCCTGAGAAATTCCGTAGTAATTTTCAGAAAAATATTTTCAACAATTCTATGCCACATTCCCCTGAAACATAACCGCAGACAATCGCATTCCAACCGTTGTTTGCAGGAAAAGTCGCAAATTAGAATAACACCAAGGAATGTTGACCAACTAAAGGCGGAGAATTCCACCGGGATCGATATACCTATCTCGAACTCTCGATTATCCCCAACATTTGCAATTCATCGATTCAGTGTTGCGCCTGTTCTGTCTAGTTCCTCGTGCTGATGAAACGTAAATCCAAGTGAATGAGTGCAACAGAGCAAAATCACTGAAAATACGGACATTGGGAGATGTTCAAAGATTGAACAATTAATTTGCCAAGTTTATCAACAGTTTAGCAACTATTCGCAACGGCTTCAGTTGAATGAGAGACCTGACAATGATTTGGGAAGGGTATGTCATCGTCGGAACACTGAACAAGTAACAAAACCAAGTGCCAAGTGTCTCCAGTGTTAATTATTCCGACTCCTCTCGCGATGAATTTTCGATGTTTTATTGCAAATACTCACGTGAACTTGTTTTTCAGAATTTTTTTCTTCGGAGTAGCCCGGTTCATCGGAGAGACCGGGGATCTAGAGTGGGGGGTTCGAAGACGAATAATTGCGTGGTGATCGCGTGTGCCAACAAGAATCATGAGAATGGCGCGTAAATGTTGCGTTAAAGATTGTGATTGTTCTTTTTATGGGATAAATCGGCGTTAGATTTCAAGGGCGGGTCAGGTAAGATTTAGAGGGTGCGGGGTCATCCACGCCCGGTTTATTTGTCGTGGTGGATGATTTTCGAGGGGTTGAGGTGAGAGGGATTTTGAAAGAAATTCGTGTCTTGAAAGGGGATGATAAAATGATATGTGAACACCGGTGAGGAATAGGATGGCCGGAGACAAACGTGGGCACAATAATAATCTGTTGAGCGATGATGGGGAGAGAGGATGGATTCCTCATATTTTGGAGGGAAATTCCAACTAATCAAATTCCATATGCATTAAATTTTTGTTTTTGTTCAATTGTTCATTTTTTAAAATGACTCAAGCAAACCTAGACCCCTTTAATTTAATAATTAAATTGAAATTGAAAACTCAGCTCTTCTGCTGTAAACCAGAAGGCTAACTAGATTAATAACAAATAAATTATTGTCTACCCTCAGGAAGATCTTGACATCAACCCTAAGATGAACGTGGATGAGACAATGCAGTCGGACTCGATGGGATACAACGACAGTTGCGGGGAAGCCTGCAATTCGTCAAGACCAACCTCCTCAGCGGACTCCCTTAATCACTCGGAGGGCACCTCTTCCCAAGACGACAATGACGTATTTGCGCAGCTTGAGGAGACGACCTTGTTGAACCGCATAGAGGAAAAATTGAAGAGAATCGAAGTAAAAGAAACACCACCTGCCGAGCCAGCCCCCGCCTCCAAAACACAGATTCTAGGGGAGATTAAAAACCAAAGGAATACGGAAAACATAAAAAAACCTAAAGTCGTCACCAAGGGGGATCTTAAATTTTTTCCGGGGGCCAAACTTGAAGCTAAGGATTTTAATGATCAGTGGTATGTGGATTTTAAGCTTACGTCCTTCTGTGCGTCTTCTTTCGTCAACAAAAGGCCCATCTAGAGCAACAATTTATTCAGATTACTTAATATTCACTCAGGTATGCAGCCCGAGTAGTAGAAATAGACTGGGAGGATCAAGAAGTATTGATTCATTTTGATAAATGGAACTCGAGATTTGATGAGTGGATCCCCATGGACAGCCCTAGGCTCAGAGTACTTCAAATGCAACCGAGGTAATTATGGAAGATTTATTTAAACAATTTTAGCAAGAGTGCTGGAGAACGTCGGTGAGGAGATAGTCGAATTATTCCAGGTACATTCATTTCATTGATACCTCGCAAACTATATGGAGAGAACAATTTATTTACAACTATGTGCCGATCCTTTTAAAAAATTAATGAAAAAAATTAATGAAATTTCATTAGCCGTAGCACCAAACGATGGCTACATTTTTTCATAATCATGGTCTAGTCCCATTGGTTCCTAGTGAATCGCATAGTAATAGGTATTTTATGTGGAAGAAAAATCATATATATATCCGTGTATATTTTTAATTTTGATTTTCATATTATTTGTTCCATTCCACGAATTTCAGATTTGGTTAAATTTTTGGATCCACCAAAAAAAACAAAATCTGATCCCCACCCTCTTTTTCACTGCTGAATTAAATATATTGTTAATTTATGCACATCTTCCAAGTTGCGAATATCATTCGACTATTCATTCTTTGTACCTTTTTTTGTTTTCATTTATCAATAAAAAGCGAACAAGCGAAACTCGATTGGGTCATTGCAACTCCGTAAGTGTTGAATGAATTATACGTTAATTTACTAGAATTAGGATGAATTACCAGTAAATTGAGTGTTTATGTTTTCTGTCTTTCCACATACCTCAGTTTGGTTTAAGGGGAGATCGTACTGTAATTTTGACACTGCAGATGCCTTTATTTATCATGTTGATGTGTTTATTATTTAATTTTACCTGCATGGAAATGGGTTAAGCGAATGAATGAAGTTATGAATTTATTGATAGAGTTGCAAAACAATCCAGCAACGAAGCAGTAAACCCTGATAAATCACGTGTGACTATTACCCACCTCTTGATGAATAGCTCTTGGATCCTAGGGAGGACAGGAGTCCTTTTATTATTAATTTTTTTGTGGAGCGAATTGAGTCCTACAACAAATGTATTATAGAAGCTATGAAAATTTCGCTATCTCCCTCAGATTTCGAGATATTCTTTAAAAAAAGTCGACTGAGAGATAAATCAGCTTATCTTTAAGCTGCGGTTTACCACTTCGTTACTGAGTTGAAGAAAGTGAATAGTTCACCTAAAATCCAAATTATTTTTCATTAATTATCACTATTCGTTATATATTTAGAAGTTATCATTGTTGAAGACTGGTTTTTCGGAGGCTTTCGAAAGAAAATAATTCACTCTACTTTTGAATTTTTCATGAGTAAAATTTTAACCCATTCGCAATCTCTAAATTCCAGAGATTCAAAACCTCGAGGTTTTTCAACAGGAGAACGCATCCTCGCAACATGGGCAGATGGCCGAAAGTATCCAGCCACAGTAAAAGCAGTCTTGGGCAACGGTAAGCTAGACCTAGCCTCATCCGTACCCATTGATCCCTCAAATAAGTGCAAGCGAGACAACCTATGTAAATCATACAACAGTTGCCTCTCAGTCGCTTGACGTTTCACCCTCCTATAAATAAACTCAATAAGCTTCGCAGTTTGATTGATAATTACCAAGAGATACGAGTCAATTTCTTGTTACTTTCAGATCGTTACGATGTTTTATTCGACGATGGTTATGCTAGAGTCGTTCGCTCATCGAAAATGACTAAAATTGCTGGCGCAGTGGAGAAGGTGAGATTATGGTTGAGGTTATGTTGGAGGGCATATTGACTTTAGTTCTGGTTAAGTTCAATGTTTAGTGTCATTAATACTTGTACAGTGTCGATTAGTTTTTATGTTTTGTGCCCGAAAGAAGGTAAAGAGTTGAGGGGAAATGTAGGATCATACCGTACTTGTGATTGAACTTCCTATGTGTCTTTGAATTTGTTAAGTTGTACACTTGTTAGTATATCCTAACTCATCGCTCATCCTAAATATATAAGTAATACCACTCTCATCCTAATTTCAAACCAGTCGTTTTTATTTTGTTTCCCATTAGACTAATTTCTTTTTTGGTACTTCACATTTGATCAGTCCGGGGTGGCAGGTATTACTTTTGTTAAGATATGAATGACTTTTAAGACTATAATTTTTTTATTTGGAGATTCTCTTTGATTTTTCTATTATTAAAAATGATTTAACTTAACCAAGAATTCAGCTGCATAAAATATAAATACATTGACGTAAGCAGCTAATTCTGGTGTTCTTTTTCAATGAATCTAGTCAAGTACACAAGATCGGTTACCGATGGAATCCGAAACGTACATCGGAAGTAAACAAGAAAGAAGAGACAAAAAACGAAAGCACACAGTGACAGAGTTATTCAATAGTAGAAAACGCACAAGACCAGATAAGGAAGGGCTTTTGAAGAAAGAAGGTATGCCTGACGCTCCAGAGCAAGAACCTGACGTTCTTGAGCCCAATGGAGTGGCCCCGAGTTCCGATTCGGGGCCAGAAATGCTCAAAGGCTTTCCAAGTCCTAGGAAAGCTAAGAACTTTTCCAAGAAAAAGAAGCAAACAGAGTTTCCTAAGGTCATGGACGTTGATCATGATTTTGAGGAAGATCCGGGACCCGAGTGGGTGAATGGAGAGCCTCAAGGAATCGAAGCCTTCACTACTGATGGCAGTAGACGGTCTGTTATTGTTCCTGATAAAAGATTACCAGCTGGTTGGCAGAAACACTTTGTACAGAGAAAAACAGGCAATTCTGCTGGCAAGTGGGACGTTCTCTTCGTTCAGTGAGTTGTCGCGAGTGTTCATTATTCTATCATAAAGTCAGACAATACTTTACTCGCTAGACGCCCGATATACTATTGTTCGATTTATTTATTTTAATATCATGATGTCTCCCATTGCAGCAAATCATCTGGAAAAAAATTTAGATCCCGAAGTGACCTGAAAACCTTCTTCGAGGGCCAGGGTCAGATGCATTACAACACCGACATGTTTGATTTCTGCATTCACCGGAGGAAAAAGTCCGGAGGGAGAAATAATGCGGTTAAATCTGAGAGTCCTGTGGACACCCCGAAGAAGATCAAAACGCTTATGCCGAAAGCTAAAACTAGCCCTAGTGCCACTGTAAGTTCTGAAAATCTTTTACTCAGCCCCGGCAATTCACCATACTCCCCAGCGCTTCTTAATACTTCTGGCGTTGCCACACCGAGTGATCCAAGTGGTGAGTGTGCTTCAAATAGTGGGTAAATTTGACCAAAAAAAAAGTTATCAAAGAAAAATTCCCTCAAAAACTGAAAATGAAACAGCACTCATAAGACTTATCATTTTTTTCCGCTGCAAGGAGTCATTTATTGTAAGTCAAATATTGAAACATCAAACTAAATAACTTGATGGTTTTTATTTTGATCTTAAAATTATTCCAATTAATTACTGGGTGGACTTAATTGAATCGATTTATTGAATTTAGTAAATGAATTACGAATCCCAATGATGAATTAATTAATGGCAATTCAAGCGAATGGAGTAAAAGTTAGCTTTAACAAAGTAAAAAATGTAATTAAATGTTTATTAGCGGTGTTCGTGGGAGGCCTCCGGGTGGAGATGGAAGACGGTGCGTTCAAGTGTCCTATCGAAGGTTGCGCGAAGACCTTCCGCAAGGAGAATCTCCTCCAGATGCATATAAAGCACTATCACAAAGAATACTCTCAATACGTGGGTTCCACTCCTAACGTAGCGGATCTAGCGTACGCCCGGACCATTGGGGAGTCCATCCAGGACATGCCGCCTAAGAAAACCATTGATAAACGCAGATCCCTGCCGGAAAGGCCCACTCACCCGATCTCCTCAATGTCCCCACTGGCTGTTCCAGTTCAAGACTCCGTGAGTATCGATGGAAACACACCCCGTGAGGATTCAAAGCTCGACGTGATGTCACCAATGTCAAATTTCGAGATGGATGCCACTGATGATGTCGTCCAGAAGACGGAAATGGGAGCTATGTCCCCAGGTGCTCTCTTCAACATGAAAATTCGAGAGGAAAAAACTCAAGTGGGTATCAAAACTCTGCTCCCTGTGAGGCCAAGTGGAACTGACCCACAGCGAACCGATCGATCAAAATCCCTGGACGAATCAAATAATTTCGATAAATTGAAGGGCCAGAGGAAACGACAATTATCAGAATACAGTTCTGACGTTCCTACGAGAAGCAGGAAATCCAAGGGGATGCAAGAGCTCACCGACGAGTATGCGGATCTCGATGACAGCGCTCTGGATGCTGAAGGGCCTGCTGGACTCGTTTACAGATACAGTCGGAGGAAATCCGATCCAAAAAGTGACGAGAATAGTCAGAGTAACGGTGAAGGTGAGATGATAGAAGTGAATGGTGAATTAGTGAAAGTCGAACAACTTGAGAGAGAAGAGATAATAAATTGTACGTGTGGAATAACTGAGGAGGACGGTTTGATGGTACAGTGTGAATTATGCCTGTGCTGGCAGCATGGCCACTGCAGTGCTATCGAGCGAGAGCGAGATGTTCCCGAAAAGTACGTATGCTATATCTGCAGGAATCCTTGGAGAGGGAGGTCCTCTATGAAGTACAGCCACGATCAGGACTGGATAAAAGAAGGAAAATTGGAGATTCTGGAGAATAGAACGAGGGATGTCGAGCTAATAAACAAAGGGAGATCGATGCTGAAGAGGTCTTGGGACCTGGTTGGGGCGCTAATCTACATCCAGGAGACCCTACATAGTCTAAGGGTTAAAATAAATGTAGCGCAGAAGAAGGATCATCCTAAGCTCTACTTGTGGGCGAACAATTGGGAGAAATCAGAGATTGCAGATGTTAATTTGAATCCTGTCCCGATTATGGAAGTTATCGTTCCTAAAACCGTGGTTGAGGACGTTTTTGTTGAACCTAAAGTGAAAAATGAAGATACGATTGATGATAAAGCTGGGAAGGATGAGAATGAAGGACAATCAATAGCTTCCGATTCGGAACTTATGAAGATTCTTGAGGAGGACAATAATTCTATGATAGGTAATCAAGGAAACGATGCGAAAGGATGTAAAACGGAGGAGGGAAAGACTGAGGGACATATTTTGTTGGATGCCTTGACCAGATGCGAAGTGAAGGAGGAGGTAAAACCTGATATGTCTTTTGAGGCTGCCAAACAGGCCCATCCAGTTATACCAGAGCCTGAAGCGCCCATCGATTCTTATGAATGCAGACTCAGGCTGCTGGAGCATATTGAGCATTTTCAGAATCATCTGGACGCGAAATTGATGGAAGTAGAGGCACAAGTTGATGCTTTGGAAGCAATGGAAGCTAACTATGAAGTACCATCTGCTGATGTGCCAGTACGTGATAAAGAAACAATACAAATGCTGTTGAGAGATCTAAAGACAATTCAAAAATTGGCTACTCAGTGTTAATTGTTTCTTGTGAAGATCATTTGCCTTATAAGGACTAAAACTAATAAAATACAAATCGTCAAGACGGATAAAATAAACGGAATTATTATAAGTTGTGAAACACCTTTGAATAATCGAACGAAGTTTTCGTTTTTATATAAAAAAGGGTACAATAGTATATACTTATACCTAGCATTAGAAAAATTTATCCTGTAATATAACGGCAACTTCCTTTTCATTCTTTAGTAACAGAGAGACTATGTATTAAATTAAATTAAATTGGGTGGTGCCAGATTGTATGATCTTACCGGTCTTTTACCAACCCCTCTCCTTCGTCTCTTACTGAAACCCCTTTCGCATCAATACAACCCACCTTTAAAGAACGGAAGGGTAAGGAAATAGTGCAAACCACCGTGATCCTCCCTATAATTGCTATTTCATTAACAAATTTTCGTGACAATTACAAGGACAACAGTCTGATGAAACTAATGAAAAAACGGAGAGTTGTGCAGTTGTACATGGACACTAGGATGGCCCATTTTTTCGGATCCCCTAATGTTTGAGAGCCTATCCCGGAAAATGATTCTTCCATTAATAGACTACCCAAGGAAATTTTCCAAAAAAAATTTAAACAAATTGTAGTGGTTGCGAGAAGCGTTTAAAGTTGAAGTAAAATGTCTGACCTACTGGCAGTTAAGGGTTATAAAAATTAGGTAGAAGTTAAATACCCTCAATGACGGTCCCGTGTCAGGTAGTAGGAATGACCGCAGGTGGTGCTTCGGGTGTCATCCAGGTAGTACCTAAGGGGCTTTCTTCCGACATTTACGAAACATCAAAAATCAATTTAGAATTAACCTATTTTTACGATTCAAATTTTGTTGAAATTTCTGTAAATTGATTAAATTAACAATGTTTATTTTGTAATAAAAATATAAATAATTGAGAGATCTTCATATTCGAAATGAAATTATATCCTATAACCAGCTTAACGCACTAAGGGTTCGGTTCCTTTTCAGGAAAGGTCAGTCCGGCAGGCCAAATTTTTTTGCCTGGGTTCCATTTCACTGTATACGACCGCCATAAAAGCACCGGATGAGTCGGACACCTGTCTCTACACGAAAATTTGACAATTTTCTTTCCTGTTTTTCACCACATTGCATTTGCAAAAAAAAAAATTTCTTTCCGCTAAATGATAGTCAGATAGTTCAATGATCATCTAACCGAATCGAGAAGAATATCGAAAACTCCCGAAGAGTCGTAGACACCACCGAAAATCCCTAAATTGAACAGAAATTACGATTTTTATTTTAATAACAAATCGTTTTTTTGTTGGGAGAAAAATCTTATCTTACTCTTAGCCTTTCTGCCGGAAAGTGTACGAGAGTTCATAACGAAAGGTCGAGTCATTGTATTTAAAAAAAATTATTATTGCATTTGGTCTGTCCGTCACGTGTAAAAGTCCATAAGAAATTAAACCAGTTGGCGCAACCTCTAAAAATGTTTTTAAAAATCCGAAAAAATTCACATATGATCCTGATATTTTTAGCTATGTGTACCACGAATAGGCAGGGTGAAATTCGATTTCCTTCACTTATGGGCCATCCTAATGGACACGGTGAATTTTTTTTTCTGGTGAAAGTAGATACGTAATTGGCCCCCAGGAAGAAAGTCCGTTGCTCGTGAAATGTATGTACATTTGTGATTACATAGACATCTTACACGTGTCTGATCTTGTTTTATGTGGGTCAGAAAGGTGGATTTTGGGGACTGAATTGCACGTACATTCGCGAAAGTTTCTTGTTGATATTGAGGAAATTTTTATAGTTGTCATGTACGTTTGGAATACCATTAAAACAGTTACATTTTTCACTATTCCTTGAAGAAGTCATTTGCAGTTGTAATCTGATATAATCAAAATGGATTAGTCGAAATTGGAATGTAGAACATAATTTTTTTTCGAATGGAGAAATAAAAATCTAATAACTCGTTCACTCCCGACCTAGGCTTTTGACCCTGAGGGAGGTCGCAGCAGATCCGAGGCTGTGTCTTGTATATTTTTGCAACTAACTGTGTATAAATATAGACACAGAAGAAATACATACAATGAAAACAGCGGCATAACCGGACGGTGAAGAGGGAGCTCCATCGATCGCATGAGTGACGAGTCTGTAGTCTGTCTACTCGTAGATATCCATTGGGCGGATTGACTTGCCGCTATTTCATTCTTCATTGTTACTTTTTTATTTCGTACAAGAAAACATCTTTCTCTTTCACCTAAAGGTGACATCACTATCTCATCCCCCAGATCCTCACCTAATCAGAATTTCATTCTGCATAACGAGAAATAGCAAATTAAAATACCTCTCACAGTGTGAATTAAAGAATTTAAAAATTATGGCTGTGATCAGATATTAATATTAAAAATCTCTTAATGTATTCAACCACAGAAATAGTATATTTCTAAAAAAATCATAAATATCGGGCTTATCATTGCTCCCCACATCCCAGAAAAAAATATCACGTGTTGAATTGTGTTGAACTTGTGATTTTTCGAATGCCTACAATTCCCAAGGTTGCGCTTAGCGAATTCATCGGTAAGCGCGATAACCCAGGCTGATAACACACTCTTATCACTCTCCAGTGTCAATGCCATTGTCATGTTTTATTTCTGCCATATGTTATCTTCCACCCAATTCCGCTGTAGCTTTAGAATCCATTCTCCTGGAATGGAGATCAAAGGAGTACAGCTATTCAGATGAATAATACAAAGGGTGAACTCTTTTTTTATTGCAATAAACACAAAGAATGCAATCTGGTAAAATTACCCTCTGATTTTATAGTTTTTGTTACCGCATTCTTAATTAATATTGCAATAAACCCAGGGAAAACTTAATCACTTCGTTGGCTGTGCAGGTCTGATTAGAGTAGCCTCACCAATATTCAAACTTCTCAATCCTCTGTGTCAATGGGAATAAAAATTAATGATTTCGTCCGGGGGAGGTGGACAAGGAGAAGAGGTCGATGAATTCCAAATGAATCAAAACTGTCTGTTCCGTGACATTGACCTTGGAATCTAGTGGATGTATTAACCAAGGACTTGCGTACGCAGAGAGGACTGGGAAGACTCGACCTTGACTGGGGTCGCAGCAAGGTCGTAGACACAGACGCCACTCCTTCGTCAACGTTATCCTCCCTCGCACCAACCCCTCACCACCTTTTTACATGGCTGTTTGTATTAGTTAGGCACATTGCCACAGCCAGAAATTCGCGAAATTGGGAGTGATTGATTGTGGGATTCTGTGAGTAACTGATGAATGCATTAGCATGGTGTCTGATTGATGCTGACGGAGCCTTGCAGAAGGTTCTTTTTATAAATGAAATATTTAGTCCACCAACGTCTGGGATATTATAGGGTACAGAAATATAGATTTAATTTGTGCCATGTAAAAGGGTGGTTTGTACACCAACTTCATCTTTCAAAACATCAACATCCCCTCGATTTCTCCACATGGACAGAATATTGGCGCTCAAGGCCTTTTACGAACACAATTCCACCATTACATCGAGGAAGAGAGCGACACGCAGATGGGAGAAGTTGCCTCGGTTTCTATGACAACAGACGTGCAAAAACCTTCATTGATACTTCCAGACATATAGACGTTGGAGAGAGAACAACATTGCCTGCAACGCGGTTTTTTTGTACAGAATTTCTCTAGTTTTTCATCGAATATCGGGGGGATGTTCCAACTGTGTTATTTCCTCAACATTATGGATGAGTTTCCACAACATTATTTAGTAGTCTGATTCATCATCTCTTCGGGGTGGAAAGTGATATTTATAAATTAATTCTCCTCTGAAAAGTTCATATGCTACATGGAAAAAGGTGGTATCGATCACTTTGACATTTTTAGGTCAACGACATGGACGAAAGTCGTATGAAACTGACGCAGAAATTGCCAATGAAAAAGAGAACTCATCGATTAGGGGGTTGATAAAAATCTTAACAATTTTAGCCCTAATTTGTATAACCATTGGAAAACTTGTCGATTTTTCAAATAAATTATTCACCCACCGCATTGTTGACTCTAACAATTCCGTTTACGCTGGGTGGATCGTAAACTCCAGGCGAAATCAAGACCCGCGGGGTTCAAGAGCACCCGCCGACGGCTTCTCTAGATCAATACCGAGGCTTTTCGCTGGCTTGTAGAGTTCATCTGAAGTTGAAAAGATTACAACTTCATCTCTGAAACTTCTTACGTTCTTGTTATTGAATTTTTCAACTGCATGTAATATAGATTTTTGCAGTGCAATGAATTACCGGAGAATGTGGCGAATGTTATACCTCAAGGTTGTGGGAGTTTGAAGTGGAGGATGAGTTGATCTGCGAATTACGTTAAAACAGATGGTCTAGGCGAGAGTATTTGAAGCTTCGCATATGAACTATCAGAAATTTTCGCAAAATCCGGCGTAATTTTTCCCAGAGTTTTATAGTTTTTTTAATATAAAAAAACGTTTAGTTTTTTGTCTTAAGTTAAGCCCCTCAGAGGGAACGCCTCCTACGAACTGAAAATAAAATGTTCGCCTTCCTCTTACAAAATAATCTGCACATCGATCTTTATTACTGTATATACGACGCCCGAGACTGGTGTACTCTCTCCTAATATCTTTAAATAATTCACTACTGGGAATATTAACATAATTCTTATGAAAAAATTGTCGGAATTTTAACTATCCACAAACTGCGTATAACTCGGAATTTCAGTGGACACATATACGAAACGTAAATTGAGTTCTGGGTGAATGTCTCCCCGAAGGAAAAAAAAAATCTCTCTTTTTGCATTGGTGTTCATAATAAATGCAGGTCCGAGTTGAGTCGGCCAGTTGCCCCGTTGTACTGTGTTTTCAGTAGAGTGAGAGGGATGGGGGGGGCATTCACGAAGTTGCAAACCGAGCGTCCTTAGCTCTCGCTCTCGGACGCCTCGGCCTTGAGACACAGCGACGCTCAAATGCATCGCGGCGCATTAAGCTGTTGTTGATCTCTCGAAACTCTCCATACCAACTGCATTCGCATGCCTCTAAAAATAGCAATGAATATTAAGCCTAGATATTAAAGCTGAATTTTGGAAATTTCAAAAAATTGAAAACCAATTTTTTTGGTGAATCCCAAAGAGGGGAAAGTGATTTACGACTGTCGTGAGCACCGGTGAAATTAAAAATAGGACCCTCTGCTCGAATCCGCGTTCAATGGCATTCATCCAATCGTTGGTACAGCCGCAGGAACCAAACATCTACCCCAACTAATTTTTCCTCATATATCTCCCTCCCTTGATATTCGACACTTCTTATTCTTGAACGTGGGGAAGGTAAATCCGTGGAGCGGTGTCATTGAAAACAAGGAGTAACAGCTATTGCGTATAAAACCGTATCATCCGCTTGTGTACACGTTGTTATATTACCCGGTCGTTCGATTACCCGGTGACCCACAGCGACGCAAAAGACTTAGTGTACCCTTCCGGGACCGGTTAGCTATGGCCTGTATATTTAAAAAATTGCTTTCACTCAGGCATTAGTTGTTAACATTTTTCCTACGTGAAAATGGTAAAAAACTAGTTTATCGTGGTGGCCTATACATGTGGTCATTTACACTTTCATATAAATATTCTGATTTTAAAAAACGGATGTGTTATACAGTTCTCGATTATGTATCAATTTTCTAATCTAAGATATTTATATATTCGTTCGGTGTATGTCAAGTCCGGTGCGTCTTCAGAGGTAAAAAGTCTAGAACATTGTGGTTTTTTTAGTTTATCTATGAGTCTAATTATTTTTTGCTTATACTTGGGACAGTGACACAAGACGGGATCAAAGGTTGGACTCATTGATCGACAAGAACTGCTAGGATCAGAGAAGTAATTCCCACTCGAGCCAATGACTGCAAGTTGATAATGATTGTCTCGAATCAGATTGATAATGACTAACTTCTCTCGAGAGGATTTACATTTTTTTACGAGGGCTGTTTTTCTCTTCTCCACTCAAAAAAAAAATTCCAATTTTCTATAATTTTGGAAGCGTAAAAAATTGTTATTGACCCGGGGAACAATAAGAAAAATCTAGAGAAAAGTGAGGAAAACATGGGAAGTAATAGAAAAATACATTGGGAATTTGTTCATGAGCTTTGATCCCACAATCGTACGAGTGCAGTTTCGTTCATTGTAAATAATAAATAAAATCCGGAATAGATAGTCACTGAACTGTGGGCAGAGGTATAACCTTGAGTGTCAGTGAAGCGAGCGGCCATCTTGCTGTTGGAGATGCACTTTTGTTGTTTTTTATATCCGTGTAGCGATATCCGCTTAGGCGGCCTGCTGATGTTGAGTTATCTGTGCTCTTCCTCTCCTTCGTCCCTCGCGTCGCATAACCTCTTACAATTTCTCTCTGTCACCCGTCCTACATGTCTCCTACCACAGATTGCCACTTCCATTCCTCTCTTCCTCCTCGTCCCTTCCACCAGCTTTTCATCATTACATTCACATCAGCATCCAATATCGTTATTCATAATGACGACTTTCGGGAGGATCCAGCATTTAGCTTCAGCATTTTCCATCCTTATTCTCGTATTTCTTCTGAATCACCACTTACATAAGTCAATGAACATTTGCATGAGTCTTTGTGCTGGTAGGTCATGATTGTAGATAGTTTCCCAGTAATCTCAAACACACGACTGAACTAATGTCGACAATGAGCGATTTATATCAGTGATTACCTAATCGATAAAGCTGAAAATATATTCGTGGGTTTATACCTGGTGGGCATCCACGTGTCCCCTGGTGATGCTCTTCGCTCTCAATCATTTGCCTCGATTGGCTAATGACACCGTCGATTACAGAACTGGGTTTTTCCATGGGGGACGTATCGATTTGAAAAAAAAAATTATTTGATAATACTCAACTGACTTTTCTAATCTCCAAAAAAAAAAATTAATAAACAAATTGATGAATAATTAACTGAACTGTCAAGTGGTGCCAGCTAGTTTCGTTCAAAAAGTCCAGTTCCTATTTCCCTCCCCCCTCCTGACCCTCCTGGCTCACGTGTGGCTGCTCGCGCTTTTGAAGGAACCAATAGCACCAACATGCCAAAACACTCCACCGCCAGTGCTGCCACGGCATCATTTCTCCTAACCTCGACACCGGCCGCTCGCCACGAACCGAGCGCCGCAGTCGCGCGCTTGCACTCTCAGGGGTTGGCGGATGCTGACTTCCAACCTAACGTCGAAAGGCCAAGCAATTTGTTTAATTCTTCGATAATTAACTTCAACTACCGCGAAATAACACACTCATCAAGTAATCGTCACCCATCTCGTGACAGAACCATCAAATCATCCCGGAGTTAACCTCAAAATCGTACGGAAATATAATTTACCAGTGAAAAAGAATTACGTTTGTATATACACAGAACCGTGAAATATTCATTATCGTGAATGTGTTACCGCTCTGGTGTTTGTGTGAGGGGCTCTGTGTGCCCTGCGCTTGCGTGTGTTTTCAATGCCTCATGTTGGTGAGCGAAGACCCCCGGGGAATCAAAAGCGTGAAAACGAGTGAGACAGATGTAATAACGTTTGAATATTGGAGTGAGATATCTGTATTATCGCAAGTTTCATCGAGTCAACGCACGTTAATGTATACACAAATGCTCAGGAGAGTTATGTGCTGAGGACTTAATTTTTTTTTCTCTCTCAGATTTGTTTTTGTTTTTGTTATTGGATTTTTCGTCGCAGCCATTGCCGAGTGACGTGCACGTGTAGTATAGTGTATCAGTGTTGGATTTGCTGGATTTCTCGGTTTTTCTCTTGTTTATGATTGCCAGGAAGTGGGTGAGCTCAGGGGGGAGGAGAGCCGAGGAATGGTTTTTTTGTGAGTATTACTTTTCTAATTTATGACTTTTTATTTTTGGGTTCTTGGAGAGGGCAGTTTTTGCGTCGTTCGCATGGGGAGAGGACATCTTGTGACGACAATTAACTTCTGTATGTGTGCGTGCGTGTGTATCGGTGGGGGGGGGGGGGGGTGAGAGGTCTAGAGATGGCGAATTGTTGTAGTGTTTAGAAAGATAAAAATGATTTTTCGGATTAGAAGGTGGGGGTATATATTCGGAGCTTTAAAAATGTTATTTCTTTGATTTCGAGCGACCGGTGTTGCATTCATGGACCTCACCCTGTTGTAGACCTTTTCCTCGCGAGAGAGGTCAATAAATCATTATGATAATGAATAATAATGATAAAAAAATTATATATTGTACTCGCTGTGAATGTAACAGTTACATATTTACAATTATCGCGTCGATGGAAATTGACTCCACATCGCGAGACAAATTCCTGTCACTCTGTGAAAAGCTCTAACGATTTATGCATTAGTTCACCAGATATGAGAGAATGAGACTTGTAAAACAAGATATTCTCTACTTTATCGGCGTTTTATCCGAGGAATCCGGTTTGACCCCTTTAATGACACCGCGCGAGTGTATTACTGTAGGGGATACATAGTAAGGAGAGCACTCTTGATCCTGTACTCCTTATTGTTTCGGTATTTCAAGGCCACAGGTTCTAGTCAGGAACTTGAAATGTCAGCTCAGAAAAATGAGGGACGTTGAATTTAGAAAAATTTTTCTCTGAATTTTGTGAATATTTTGAACTTTTGATTATTTACATTTCGACAATGTCGGTTGACATTTCCCTCTGGTCTCTCCCGGCCATTGAAATCCCTTCAGATCCTCTCTAAAATCTTTCAATCCTCAAACTCCATAATTCTCCATAATCCCAACATTCGACTCTCACTCTTGATCAGACAACTCGTTGCACACGCCTGCGCGTCGGTCCTATATTCTTTGCCTGCATCAACACAACCAGGAGGTCACTAGCGATAAAGGTCAATAACTATTTGCCCGGCAGACTACGCTCGCTATTATCCTCAATCAAACATTGCGTCGTAGATTTTTTTAGCTCCCCCTCCAAAACGAAAACTCCTCATTTCCTCGTGTATTAATTCTCTGTTACACTTGATGCATCATCGCCCTAATTCAGTGTACAGCATTGAGGCTGATGCAGTCGCTGTCGTACCACATTTTAATCCACACGTACTCGATGGAATCCAGGGATTGTTAAATAATATCAGAACAATTCGACTATGAATCGTAATATCTTATTTATCACACCCAGGGTGCATCTTTCTCCAGATCAAGCTACTCTTGGTGACGAAAGTTTTCAGTCTGTTCATGTTTTTGTTCATTCATTCCTCTCTGTTTCTCCTCTGGTTCTGTTTATTGAACCTATTCTGAACATTTCGCTACTGTTCTGAGAAAAACTATCAAATATTGACATGGACTGAAGGCAGCTACGATTAATTTTTGTCCACACACACCCAACACTCTCGATACGAAGTGGTAAAACGAGATAAGTGACTTTGGGCAATGGACCGGTATTTTATGAATATCTCAGAAACTAAAGAAGATACGAAAAATTCAATCAAAAGATCTCTGTGCAGCAAATTGGTTTCTACAAATTTATAAACATTTCTCTATCTCTCTCAGATTCTGCGAGATAAATCTACTTTTATTTAGTTATCCCATGGTTTGTGAAATATTCCATGAGTATACGTAGCACGAGGATACGTTCATTGAAAGGAAAAAAACCTGAAGATTAGTTTTGAAAATAAATTAGGTGTAACAGATTCCATATCGCGAAGAACTGAGGTCGATGTTTTCCGTGGAGACCGTAGAATTGGTGTTTCTGCGCGTCAATGCGTCACCGGACAGCTACGAGCTGCACTTCGTACAAGCACATGTATACGAAAGCTTTCACCACCGTCAGTTTGTGCTACTAACCGTTTGGCATTGTTGGCTGTGGAGGTGGTGAGAGAGTTTACTGGAAATGGGAAGAATCAGGAATGCGGGTGTTTTTAAATTTCAAAGTTTCATTCATCAGCTTTTTATTTTTTTTTTCCCAAAGACCTCAGCGATATTTATATAATATCACATATAATATCACAGCGATATAATATGAGGATTGAATATAAAGACTAAAGAAAATCAACAAAATCAATGTAATGAATGGCAGAGGATATGTTGACGTTGTCATATTCTCATTAATATTTTTAGGTGTAATACACTGTTGTGATATTTTTCAAACGTGATATTTATCTCTGCTCCCACGTATAGTTATTTTGATATCCCTGAGAAAAATGGCGATGTGACACGAGACAGTGGTCTATGGGTCATCAGCTCTGATCAAGTCTGGGGAACTAACAATATGATACTCCCCCCAAAATCGTTGATTACATGTATCATGGCTCCACGCTTGACTAGTGCGCATGTGGGGGAAATTTTATACTTATGGTTGTATTCACGAATGAGGAGGTGTGGAGGAGTGCAAGATGGGAACGTATCGTGGCCATTTATGGGTGGCTCACCGGCGTGAATGGCCTACTATCGCACTTTGAATTACCTTATTACGTCATGCTTATGACAGTGGTCATTATGATTAAAATGTTTAACTGGTGGTGCTAGAATGACTCATATATTTTTTTTCATTATCATCATGATTTAAAAGAAAATTAATGCAAGGGTGGTTGAGCTCAAGATCATGAATTGTTGTAATCGTTTGTTATATCCAATTTTACATTTTTCAACTTGTCAATTAATTACCGAGAGGTCCAAAAAATCTCTACATCGACTAATTTCCAATCATTATTGGAGAAAATACTCAGTCTCTGCATTTATGCACAGAAATTGTTTTGTATAAAATACGGGAAATTAACATAGCGTTACAGATCTTGTAACCTGATAGACAATTGTTGTTGGATAGGATTTTGGATTAGGTCGGAAGGGAATCAGGATAAATTTAGGAATTATGAGGACTGAATAAGTTATTTTTTCCTTTTAAATGAACGAAATTGCGAATTTTATTCATAAGAATCATTGTATTTCGGTATTTGGTGTTGATAATTAAATTTATCATTTCAGATGGTGTTAAATCATCTACCACTAAATCCATAATCGGCCACACAGACTGAAGGCAATGTGGCTCAGTGGGGAAACTCGAGGAGGTGATAAAGACTTCTGACCTTGCATAGACTGGATCCCAAAGCAGGATCCCCCAAATACATCTCCAATAACTCCCAAACAACAAAAGATAAACGATTTTCTCATTTACATTCATTAAAATCGTGAGAAGCAAAAAAAAATATAGTAACGCTAGATAACAATAACCACAATAACGTTGGAAAATAACGTACATTACCTTCTACCTTGAATCAATATACCTCGTACCTACAAGTACCTTCAAACAGCTACCTTTGACAGCGCAGTAGTGCCTGGGTCACCGATTATATTATAGAAATCGTAAAAAGTACATAAACATAGAAATTATTTGTTACAAAGGAAAATGGAGTGTTTCAACGCCTATGGTTGCATCCTTAATAATTAAATAGCATTCATTAAAATTATAAATCTCATAAGTCCACGCACACATATATTCTATGCAATAATATTAATTACTCAACACTTAATCGAAACCAGGACAGACGAGTACCTGCAGACAGATATATTTATCGATTTTATGATAATCCATTTGTGACCAGTTGGTGATTAAATTTTTGTTAATATAAAGGATATATTGTGTAACTTTGAGTGGATAGTTTTGTGAGTGAAAAAAGTGAACTGTTGGAAGTGTCTTTGAGCTTTGGAAGTCTATGAGCTGGCTTCAAATGTATTCAACGACTTTTTGAGCTGACATTTTAAGGGTAAGTCCATATATGTATTTGAATTTTAAATAATCAATATAGATTTTAGATGCAAGAAGTACTTTCGGACAAATTATTCACGGATACAAAATTTCAATTTAGCCAGTTCCAAATTTCATTTGCAATTTTATTTTATTTAGTTCATTCAATTTCATCGCTACTTTAATGGAACAAAAAGAGTGAAAATTATTCTTCCACAAAAGCTAGTGTCCCTAGAGGAATAATACTGGTCTACGTGACAGGTTACCTCGGGTCTCAATGTCTGTACGTCGACAGGTTGTACGCGATTAGCATTTTAAACCTGAACAATTCCTCGAACCCTCCGGCATTTGATCCCTCTTTCCCTCCATCGTAAAGTCCATGGAAAAGTCTTTTATTGAGCCTAGTCACCGTTAGAGTGAAAAAATCCCTCGGGTTCTCATTCATGTCTGTTTAGTTTCAATACTACAATCCGATTTTACGGGTCATGCCAGATCGGGAATAAAGCAATGGTTAATCGGTGGGAAAGTTATCGAATAAACAGATTCCAAAGAATTCTAAAAATTCTAGTTAGACTCTCCGATGAGCATAAGCTCCATATAATGCCCTTCAATCCTGACTGTGGTGCTTCGAAAACATAAAGTTGAGGGGGATATAACCGATGTAGAAGCTGTCAAGTCATCAAGCTTCAACTATTTACAAATATCCATTTTTCAAGGCCAACAGGGAAGAATCGTACACATAATCACCACCACCTTGCGATTTTAATCTGACTTGAAATTGTAGGGCAAACTGGGATATAGAATAAATATAGGATATGGGAAGACCCCCCTCAGTCGACTCCCACTCTACCCCGGGGCAAATACAATATAGCGGACTAGGACTTCAGGACAACTGGGGCATTAAGTAGGGTTCCTATCTAAAACGTATTTATTTTTGTTAGAATTCCCTTCCTACGCCGATTCATGAGTTATAATTGATTGAAAAAAAAAATTCGGGGAGAATTAGAATTAGAGAAAAAAAAATTCCGCTTTAACCCAACGGGGAATCGAACCCGGGTCTCCCACTATCGCGTCGGGGACTCTTATATTTTTTTAACCAAGTTTTATTATTAAAAAAAAAACAGTCAATATTTACAATATTTGCAAGCTTAATAACTAGTGTAAAAAACAATGGTTGTAATGTATTTCAATTTCGGTTAACAACTTTTGGAATATAGAGACTCTCGAGGTTTTCGAACATGTGCAAAAAAAACTACAATAGAATTCGAGTATTATCTTATTTAAGACTGGGGAAAGTTCTTTTTGTTTACAACAACTAAAATTATATTTTCTTGGCGTTAAAAAAAATATTTTATGTTTGCCACATGTAAAACCGGGCACTGCTACCGACTGAGCTACCGTATACCACAGAAATTCACTCTCAAATTCACCAGAAACACCTTCTGTTCTTCTTTAGACATTAAATAATTCGAAGATATTTAGAATCAAAGAGGAAAAAATTTTGTTTTGATATCTCTGATGGAACCTCAAACAACGCTGACGGATTATATCACCAGGTAACGGTTGGGCTCTACTCAGTCCCTACCACAAGAGTAGAAAGGCTACATTGACGATGCATAGGGAGTGAAAAGCGCACATCTTGAATAATAGAGAACGTTCTATTTATGCACTGAAATCAATAACGCGCCTACATCACTGCAGAAGGGAGGCGCACCAGTTCAAAGAGACAGGGAAAGAGAGTATCTCCATCTCTATCACCCATTCGTGAGCTGCAATACTCGGTGGGTTGTAGTTTGCCGTGAATTCACTATTCTGATGTTGTCATCCACGTGGCCTCGTTCAATAACCCATGTCTTTATTCTTGGTCTTGGTCAGTAGTTCATTATTTAATTAGAATATTTTTACCCCCGAATGGAACTATTATAATCAATTGATGTTTCAAATCGACAATTCACCGACAAAAGGATAAACCGAGCTCCGTCACTATTGACTATCGATCAGGTTTTCAAATATATTCGGGAGAAATAGAGATGGAAATGCTTTTATCATCTAATTAGACATTAAACATGCGATAATTACATGTCAATGGTGGCGTGTTATACATTTGATGTTCGAAAATCAAATCGAGTCGATGAGATGACATTTTCACCGACGCAAATGGAATAGTTAAGAATATTTTGAATCTTTTAGTCCCCAAATATCAGTAGTTTCGCAACAACTACCACGTGCTAGGTTGATATTTATGTCGTAACAGTCCCTCTCAGCAGGATCGATCTGATGGCCCAGTTTAACAGTGAAGCAAGAAAGGAGAGACGGGTGGGAGAGGAGCCCTCGATTGGGAAGACGTGTGAGGGGGTAAAGAGATTCGGTCGAAGGTTGGAGCCACTGGCGAACCCCGGGACGAGGGCAGGCATTGACCTAGATGCCCTCTGAATGCTGTGAGAGTCGTCCCTGGCCCTGGCGCGCATGCATCCCAATCATATGATGGGGTCTCCACCAACCTCGGTTCCCTGTACTAGTTATATTGCGAATGGGGGTAGGGGAGGGGGAGGGGTCATGTATCTATATTCTTTGAAAAACGGGACAAATCGTGGGGAATTCGAGGGGTGTCACAGGCTAGTGGTGAGGAGGGAATGCGAGGTTGTCAGCACTACTCTCCTGCGAGGCAACCACCGCGTGTCGGGTATTGATCGTGTCTGCGATCTTGTGTAATGGCCAGGGATATGACCGAATTTTCTTTCACATCTCGGAGAAATAATAAAATATGCGTTTTACATATTTTTGAAGAATTTGAAAAAAAGTTCAACTTTATCTCATCTAAAACGCTTTATAGCATTTTTGGAAGTCGATAACGATTAAGTACAATTAATTAAGAAAGATTTTGGGAGGTTGAAAACATGTGATGAATTAATTTTATTGTTTAAACAGAATTAATGCGAATAGTTGAATGTGTAGAAAATTATTTTTGAAGTAAAATATTTTTTGTGTCTGACGTAGAGGCGCCTAAAGGACCGCCCAACAGTCAGAAGTCTGTAAACAATTCGACAAACGTAGGGCCACTGAGTGCGTGCGCAACTTTTCATGAAAGTCAACAATTATGAAATCCGTTTAATTGGCCCTTATTGCGCATTTATTACGAATAATTTATATGTAATTTGATTGCTTCAATTAATTATTGTATTAAATGAAGTAAGTGCTGAGGTATCATTACTATTGTATATACTCGGCTGCTCTTTTCTAGTAGAAGTATTTCATGTATCATTTTACTTCATTCAACTATTCGTTTTTGTTTTCATGCTCGAGGCCCCCGAGTTTTCTCGACTGCGTAGATTCTATACCATAGAAAGTCGTTCTCACCCCTCCCTCACCTCCCATCGCCAACACTTAAGATACGATTGGTGGGCCAGATAAGTCTGTAGTTTCGTCAACCGTTCACTACGTTGACGCGTGTATGGGTTTTAATGATGAAACATTTTGTTACGAAAATATATTATTGATTGGGTTTTTCAAAGGTTCCGTTACATGAAACTATTCGAATGACTTTAAAATTTCATTTCAATACTGTTTATCCCCGAAAAAGCATAAAAAATCACGAGTTTTGGGGTTGCTAGTGACCCTAATTGATAATTAAAGAAATTCGAGGTGAAACTATGAGAATCTCTCCCGATTTATTATTTTCTTCTTTAGGATTCTTATTAAGACCCTTCACCATACGTTGGATTCATATGGACCAATGCTCACCCTTAATGCTCACTGTTATCACCAGAAGAAGCTAAGACAATGCTATTTTTTGTGTTTCAGACGTGAACAAAGCCATAACGAAGGACCCCGTGACCTCCAACGTACAAATATTTCACCTAATACCATTAAATTTTCTAAAATCACTTAAACCGAAGTGATAACTAGGGATAAAATAATAATTCTGAATCCCTAAGTGACGTGTAAAGACCAAGAAAAATCCTGCAATTACCTCTTGATACCAGTGAACTCCCCGAACCGGTGCCATATTGAATATAAGTGACATGATGAATTGTAATTATCCTGGGATCCCATGTAGATCAGTTCTGACTTATGTTTGAATTCGATAACTCATCAAGAAAATGGTTAAAATTGACAGTACGTAATGATATATGAATAGATAATCCCAGGGTACCCAGTACCATCAGATCATCTCTTTCAATGTCAATATGCGAGGGGCTGCCAGTGGTTCAGTGGCATCAGTAACCCTAAAAGTTGGTGATACAACAGTTCAAAATAATCTAAGAATATCGAACAATATAGCATCAGCCGCTGTGCGGTACAATGATCCTACGGTTGGCAACAATACAAATAACAATACAAACAGTCGTATCAACACCATTAGAATGGGTACTGGTGATGTGGCACTGGCACCAACATCCAGGATGAGTCCACCAACAAGTATGGATACATCAGAGAGTCCTCGAACAATGGTGAGTGGTTCAACAGTTGCACTTGTTAAAGCTGAAACACCAGAGCCGATGACTGGTACATCAATAGGTCCAACATCAGCATTAACACTTAGTGGTTCAGTTGGCTCTGGTAATTCACTGTTTGCGGGTATTGCTAGCAGTAATAAACGGCCAAGACCAGATGATTGGTTAACACCAAACAGTCCAAATTCACCTCAAACATTGGCAAATCAACAGTTGATTTATACAACACCGCAGCAACAACTTGATAGAACACCACCACCGGTAACAACTACCCAAACACCACCGCTCAAGCAACAAGCCATGCAGCAACCTATTACGTTATCGGCGGGCGTTGGCCAAGGACAGCAGACCAGTAATAATGGTTATGTCAGTCCCATGAGCTCGGGGAGTTATGATCCTTACAGTCCAAATGGAAAAATTGGTGAGTCAATTTTTTTTATATTTCAATTATTCTCGATTTGTAAAACTGAAAGCGACTGCAAGAGAATCCGGAAATTCCTGAGAACTCTAGACACTAATTTAATATTTTCGGTTCCTTACGAAGTCGTTGATACGTTGAAGTGTCCAGTCAAGAGGAGGTGAACACCTCCATTACAAAATTTTTAATTTATGCCTGACAATTACCTCCAATTAAGGCAAATAATCAAATATTGAAGATGGTAGTACTGCCAAATATAACTGCTTTAGCATAATAATTTATTCGTGAAAATGTGGAAGTCAACTTGACTTGATTTATCACTCGACAATCGGCACAACTTCGGCTAGAGTTCGTAACGAATGCGGGCAAATACTTAGATACAACCGCAAAATACCCTCATGTCTCGCAGGAAAAGCGGGACTTTTTCGATTTTTCCCTACCGAATATGAGAATAAAAAAACCTACAATGGTTCGGGTAAATAAATAGAAATGACTTGTGTACACATACCCCTATGTGAGTACCTGTATTATCTATTATTTTGACGATTCTCCAATGCACATCATTGGAAATCCCCCATCAACTTAGCTCATTTTAATTAAAATAACAATATTCGATTTTAAAATCCTAATCCCACGTTTTCTCGCATGAGAACAGCAGAATGTGGCCGATTACGCAACATCAACTATTTTGGTCTCCATAGAATACACAGCCACTGTGTATCTACTATTCGGTGTAAAGCGGCGAGCGCGTTTAAAATGTGGTATCTACACTTATAGATATGACAAATTCAGTGATGTAGGTCGTTGAGTATTTTATCGCAATCCGTAACAGCTGACCTGAATAGTCTCTGACTTAGTTTTTTTTTCTTTTCAGAAATAAAAAAAAAATTGCGGAAACTTGCCACTTCTTGGCTTCTTATCTGGTTTTTTTTTGTTTGTTTTCTGTGATCAGCTGTGACTAATTTATTATCCAATCAGGGAGTCAGGGATTTTGAATACAGGATGTAATTGGACTCGGGTATTTTCGGAATAACTATAGTATAGTCGGAATGATACATGTTTTCCCTTCAGTATTTTGTAGATGGAGGGCAATGATAATCTCGGAATTAAAGGGCGGTCGATATCAACTGCTCCGAATTACTAATGCCACACGAGGCCGAGGTGTTTTGAATTTTTCCACAATTCAAACTAGACGATTTGAAGTTTTTTATTTCACAGTAAAAAATTTCCTCTACTAAAAAAACAGTGCAACGACTCAACTCTTTTTTTTCATACCTCACTGTCAATTGCTGTGATTAGCATACGGTAACTGGGACTCGTGTGCATGATGTACTTAGACAGTGAGATGATTCAAAATTCAATTAATATTTTATATTTTTAATATCGTTAAGAATATTTTGAAAATTAGTATTATTTTCGCTGGTATTTGAAATGATTTCTGGAGGATTTTTCTGAAATCGGTCGTGAT
The DNA here is from genome assembly GCF_034640455.1 of Diachasmimorpha longicaudata. NCBI lineage: Eukaryota > Metazoa > Arthropoda > Insecta > Hymenoptera > Braconidae > Diachasmimorpha > Diachasmimorpha longicaudata. Next base: position 5,183,451 of record NC_087238.1, on the reverse strand, counting down.
TCTTCATCACTACTTTGGCTCGTTATCGTCGTGTTTAATGAAGGAGAATGAGTTCAGGGTTATCATCGTGATATCCACATTTAGGAAAAAAAATTGTACCTTTTTTTTTAAGGCATGTGGACGGGACAATGGGGGCTATTGTTAAGCAATAGTGATACCTGGTTGGTGTTATCCGACTATCCATTCTATTTCGTCGGGTAAAACCTTTGGAAGTGAGTTTGCTATTGGGTAATTTGAAGCACAACCGCCACCTGTAGGTTAACACTAAAGAAACAAATGCATTGGCAACTAGAGAGGAACAATAGGTGGCGCTGGGTGTAATTTCTGCGATTTGAAATCCAAAGCCATCGTTCGGTTTTTTAGATGAGCTCAAGGTGGGGTAATTGATTGATAAATGAGTTTAATTAATTATTTTCTACGTGTCCGTATTAACAATGATGAATTCACCTTCAAATATCTACTCTAAAAAATTGAAATAGAACAATCATTGCGGTAAATCTGTTTTGAAAAAACAATTTAGAACTGATTCGAATTAATTACTAATATTTATAAATAGCATCAGAAAACAAGTCTCACTAATTGCTAACGCAAACCCATTTCCTTTGAATACTTATTTCTAGGTCAAAATTCATCATCTAATGGCCCACTCATTATTTCGGTAAATGAGAATAAAAAGACAGGATAAGTGATTTCTAATGAGTTTTTTAAAATTGTTATTTGAAAAAAATATATTTGATATTTTTCTTGTGCGCTTTAAGATGATGTTATGTGTCTTTAAAGAAATTTAAAAATCCACCCTTTTATCCGGCAAAAGTAAGCCATTCAACGTATCAGGTAAACTCCTATAATCGGTGCCAGTAAAACAAGTAGAGCGTCGAATCAGGTTGGCCTCGACTGAGCTCCTGTCCTCTCCGCTTTCCCATTCATTTTTACGTACGCCATCACTTTTTTTTCATCAAGATGTATCATTCACGCACATTCCCTCCCCCCCCCCCCCGAAACATCACAAAAAACAACATGCGCGAATGCCCCGATATTATTTAGAAAAACAACATATCAGGCTTCTTAATCTAATCTAATCAGAGCACGGTTATGTGCCCACGTTGGGCTTTTGTTAACATCTCAGTTGGTACAACTCGGCAACAGTTAATGAGGACAAGACAATAAAAAAAAATGATAAAGTTGCCGTGTTTAATTGGAAAAAACGAGAGGTGAATGATTTACTTTTTTTTTTTTCGACTGACGGAGGATCATTGTGCGTGGTCCTTACGGAAATTTCCAAGGTCAGTCGGTTATTCCCAGACATAAAATGCGTATCTAAATCACCACGAGTAATTTTGTTTTTTTTTTTACGTTTTAATTAGCAGACTATTGTTAATGGAAACACTAGAATATAATCAACTGCCATTTGAAAGGTTTTAATAGAACAAAAAGTTTGTTATTAATAACATCTAAATATTTGACGCTAGTCGCATAATTAACTGATTGCAAAACTAAATAAACAATATGATTTTCATTCTGAAAAAACAAGTAATACAAAAACAAGTAATTTTATTAAATTTTTACTGACCTAGAGGTGAACATGACGTCATTACATCACCAATCGTTATAGTATACTAGTATTAATTACCTAATAATCATCGTAACTATAACTATTTAACCAATTATCTTCAACGACGCAACGAAACATTTTTTTTTTTCGCATCGGAATTCACATGTAAATTGTTTAGAGGGTATGAACGGAGTCACAATGACGTAGTTGTGAACATAATGGGGGTAAGAGGGGTGGGGGGGGGGGGAGAGGGGAGATTTTTAAATGGAGGGAGGATACTATTATAGACAGGCAGGTGCAGGGAATCTCTGGTATATAATGCGCATACTATGTATAGATACATAAAGTTGACGCGCCCTGTTGATCATGCGCGGAACACTTGCGCAAGTCTGTAGTCTCTATGCGCCCCAAAACACATGGTAATTATAAACAAGATTTGTAATGTCGGAGGAGGTTTCTTTTCAAGTTAAATACGAACAGCTGGGTGAAAATGAGGGGTAGACCTCGAACCTTAAGACCTCAACCTTTTCATTTTCTCAGGCTGATGACTTTGGGATGAGATTAACCTCGGTCTCAATCCTATTTGATGATTAGAATTGAGAAGAATTTGTGGATAATCGATTGTATTGTTTGGTTATTGATGCCGATAATTAAAAATTAATTTGTCGGGTGGTTTGATGAGGTCATTTCTGAGCAACAGTTCCTGGTTGAATCGCATTGTCCTCGTAAGTGGGCCACTGGGTGTCCCATGATAAAGGTCTATGAGCACTATGAGCTGCCACCAACAGATACTCAAGTGCACGAATGGCCATGACCTGTAACTCATCTCATAGCGTCTACTTTTTTTTGTATTCTGGTGAATATCGGTATCTGCGATTTTCTTTTCTCAAGTTTGAGAGGATTTCCGTGAGAAACTGGTGGTTTTTTTTTATTAGAGGCTGTTTGACATATTTTTAATCCAATCAATGGGTTGAATTTGTCAATCAATCAATAATTCATTAAGGTCTTCGTGGGAAATCATATTAATTATTAATTCAGTACACAGTAAAAGTAAAGTAAGAGAAATTAACGAAAAAAAATGTTTTTATTTTATTTCTAGTGCAATACAATTATTTAAATTTTCAATGACTCAAAAATAAACAATTTCTCATTCTTCGCATTCATCTCAACACGTAGAAAACTGTAATTGACGAATATATAATGATCGAACTTTATCACATCATTATCCATATGAGTTCTTAACGTGGGCGCAGTAAGCGTGGTCAATGCATACAAGATGTCCTTGCAGTTGAAACACGGAAGTGCACCCAGATAATTCTACGCCACTACAATCACCCATGATTACCTCGATAATTAGTATGTGATTTTTTCAAAAATTGTATCATTCATGTGGATCAATTAAAACGACTGCGTGAGATTCACTGGCTCCTCTTTGTACCGTTATTTATTTATTTTTTACAAATGTGAGGGAGCCGGAAATAGTTGGATAACATTGAAATCCTATTAGGCGGAGGATTATAATGCAAATTTTTTCTGTCCGCACATTTTAAAAGGAATAATCTATTACCAAAGCAATAAATTTTTATTTTAAACGTTTTCATTTCGTTCTGTGATATTCCATGCCAACTCAAGAAGTTTCATTGCTGGTTTAATTCATAAAATAAAATTGGAAAAAGAGAAGAAAAATAATTTTCCTTCTTTAATCAAATTATTTTCTTGTTTTAGTTGTATTTGATTGTAAATTCATTGATTTTCGGCATCAAAATTACGGGTTTAATTGCAATTAACAAAAACTGATTCGGAAACTATTTTTAATTATTCTGATATTTAATTAAAATTTAATTCAATAGTTTTAATTATTCTGATATTGATTATTTTGAAATGGACTCGTGTTGCCAGACTCCAATGCAATATTCAAGGGTTCGTTCTAAAATAGTAATTTGCATTTGTCCCAGAATGCTGACCACGCAAAAAATCAAATTGTTATGGTAATTTATCCATTTCTGTCTCCTCGTGAATTCATTCTTCGCTCTGAAGAAACACATTGAATAAAAGCCTTTCTGGGTAACCGTGGGAGCTGAGGCGATTCATTAGGTTTTCAATTTTTCACACGAATAGTTTTATCTTCTCGTTAAACCACTATATTGTTGAAAAATTCTAAAGATGAGTAAAAAAAAATTTTTAATTGTAATACTTTTTTACCCTGCCTCTTGTGAAACGGAAACTGTTGGGTAACCGCATGGCAAAGTGGTGAGCATATGGGATTTGTGAAGTTGAAGGATACTATATTTCAGTTTCAATTGTTTATTTGACCAATGAGAAATAAAAAAAACCGTGTTTTTACAAAATTGCGCCTAATGAACGTTTGAAACTATTTTTAATTATTATCTGGGAACCGCTGGACAATGTCCAGACTTGGACGATGGATACGTGGGACGTACGGCCCAAAAAGTCAATTAAAAAAATTAATAATTTTTAAAAACCACTAGAAATAAAATTTAATCCCATAAGTTGACAAATACAAATGTTTTTTGCGAGGATATTGACATCTACATGAACCGAGGAAATTAAACAAATTGATCATTTTTTTTTTTGCTGAATCAATGATCGTTGAGATAATCAACTCCTCAGTTGACCTAGAATCTCATCGTCTACGATCACAAACACTACTGAAAGTAAATTCTTGTGGTGTGTTGCCTATTATGGCACACGAGATTCAAGTGAAGGCCTTGGTGCGTGGCGGAGTCCTCGTGATGCTCAGCCAAGCTTCACACTAACACTGTCAGCGTGTCCGGTCACTAATATTTCTAACGCCATCCGATGGCCATGTATTACTAGAAAATGGTGTAGCTTGCAGGTCAGCCATTCGTTCAAATACGAAGGCCACCGGTTGACTTGCCCTTTGAGCTTTAATTTTTTCACGCCCAACATTTTTACCAAAATTTTTTTTTCTGATCGTATCATACAATCGCGAAGAAAGGGAATGGTCATCAAAACAATCTCCTATTGATGACACCTTCACTAACATTTTATACATAATTGTTTCTCCATACATCATCAATAATAAAATGGCGGCCTAAAGGACCTCAATGATGAGAAATGCAAAATATTCCGATGTCACCACTAAAAAAAAAACACTCATAAATGACATTGGAATGCTCAAGTCTCCCTCTTTGCCCGGAGCAACCCCCGTAAATTTAGAATGACCCATTTAAAATCCCGACCTGGAATCCCTGACACGGTCTATCCAGTGTTGGTGCCCGCTGGAGTGGTGGCCTGGTTTTCCCTGGCCATGACCCGTGTATGGGCGCCTGAGCTTCTCTGCACGGGATTGAGGAGAGGAAACCCGCGCAACCCCTCAATGTGTGTGGCTGTGAGAGCCTTGGCGATTCCCCTCTTGGACTGGTGTTCTCCCACCCTCTGTCTTTCCCCAACCGCATGCAGCACTGTGGCAAACTCCCGCTCTTTCCCCCCCTCACCAGGGTATTTACTGAGCTTCCCTTCCACTGCTTAACGCCGACACATCGCCACCTCTTGACTACATGCACAAGTGAGACAAAGACTCGAGGTTCTGTGTACATGAGATGTAACAGGTGGATGACGTCATCCAGGGGGGGGAGGAGGAGGAGGAGGATGATAGGGGCCCCTCGTACATAGGTGTAAAGTCTTGTCTCCAGCTTCTATTTCCAGCAAACCAACGACAAATTTTTTTTTTCCCATCGCTGGGACTCAAACTCCTCATGGGACTGGTGCGTTAACCCCTAATAAACCCCTCAAAAAAATTCTATAAATTTTTTTTTTAATAAAAAAAATTAAATTTAAAGCAGTTTATTTATTTGGAATTCGTACGGTTAGAAATAAAACGTATTTAAGAGATAAAATGAATTCCTTGATCGGAATCATCCGACATCACCATCCCCCGTGAGTTGCGCGCGCGTCAGTGAAAGTCAGTCCAATACAACACACCTCTACAGACAGCCTATCCCCTCCCTCCTCTGTTATTCCCACCACACTCCAGTCGCTGCGGGTTCAGTCAGTGACGAAGCGTCGTAGTGAGTATTCGTCTTCCATTGCATTAAAAAAATCTCCCATAGTTACAACCCCAAAACTAGTAAAACGGTTTTCTCCACCCGCCCTGCCCCACCCCTCCCTCCCCCTGTTTCCCCCCGTCAAGTGCCAAAAATAGCGATCGGTGTACGCGGGATCATCAAGTGTCGTGATAATGCCGAAATGGGTCACGACCGAGAGAGTGATCATCCATGAGTTCTACAGATGAAAATTTGAGTTTTCCATTTTCTCTTTTTTTTTTGGGGGAATACGAGGAGCGATAATTTAAACGTCAGGGATGTGTCGCACGTGTTGGGACCCTCGGAGTGTCTAGAGAATGAGGGACTGCTGATTAAAATTGATCTGCGAACGGGGGATTTATAAAATAGTGAGGAGATCGCGAATGTTGAACACTCTCGACATTAATATCGCGGAGGCATTCCCTTTTGCGCGATCGTGACCTCGTTTCCTCAATGACCGACACTCGACGCGGGCGCCATTAGTGTCAGTCGGGGAGTGAGAGAGTTGAAAGTAATCGTGTTTGTGTGATTTTTTTTTTTTATTTGAAAAATAAAAATTATAAACTATGAAGAGAAGTTTAAAATAGTTTTGAAATTTCTTATAAAGTGAGTAATTAAATAGAAGAGTACATAATGAAAAGATCAAAGAATAAATTGCATTATGTGGTGGACTTATTTATTTACGTGTTTACCAAGAGTGAATTAAGATAATTAATCGATTAATTGGCCGTTAATGCTGGTCGACAGATAGATTTTTTTTTTTCTGCAATTAATTGTGGAATTGTGACTGCGATGACCAGGTGATAGTGACATTTGGAATTTTATTTATTTTTTGTGTTACGATATAAAGGAGTTAAAGTGGAGTCGACACGTATTGAAATTAGTGAGAAGAAGGGGGAAGTGGGTGGAATGATGCTGCAAACAATGCCGAGGGTGCCAATGGCCGGTGTCAAGAGACGATGGGGTGGTCGAATTGTTGGACTCCAAGAGTCTAGCCCTGAGGTTACAAGTAGTGGAGTTTTATCACCCCCACCTCACTTTCATCCCTCGACGCCCGAAGGGGCGGGTAGAAATGATGAATTGCAATTGTGGGATTTGGATTTAAGCCGGGGTATGCAGAGTCAGGGGGATGAACATTTACAGAATCCGGGGACACATCTTTCCGGGGAAGCTACATCACCTACACCCACTATTGAAGGTAATGGGGGAAATTATTTTACAGAAAACAGTTCCTGAAATTATTTCCCACGGGTTTCTGCATTAAAAAATTGTCAGGGTGTTGTGGCCTTGGGTGGAGGTCAATGATGTTTGATATTTAGAGACTATTGGATTTTTTTACTCTGCGCTAGGGAATTATTTTCCTATTTTTGGTGCTGCCGAACTTTTGATTTTGACATTGATTCATTATTTCTAACAGATCATACGCGTGAGTTACCGAAGGTTGAACGTTGGTTTTTTATTAGGAAATAGTATATTGCCTTCAAGGAAGTAGGTTCAGGGGGAAAATCTGAGGGGATGTTTTTTCGTGATGCGAGAAAGGTCGTTTCGTGTATGTTTGTTATTAATTTAACGAGAGCTCTAGAAAATAACAAAAACTTTGTTAATCACTGGGATCAGATGGATGTATTTCGAGTTTTTCTCATATGTTCAATCAGCAAAATGAGTTCCTCCAATTCGTCCTTATATATTTCATAAATCATATATATCCGGAGTCTATATAAAAAAAAAAAGTCAACTGAATGAGTCGCTTTGATGTCCATTATTTTGGAAATCCTCTTTGAATCTCCCGTTTAAAAAAATAGAAAATACTTTCTTCGATAACAATTATCATGTGAAAAATGTCATTAACTCTCTCCGGGCATCGATAAGGCTTAAATTAAGGCGTTAACAAAGGGAATAAAGAGACGAGATAATATTCTTCTTATTTATATTTTCACTTAATCTTTAATATTGATACAGATACTAACATACGTACAGTTGTTTGTATATATGTGAACGACTGCGGTAATGCTTGTGAATTTTATACGGAATCCTGGGGCGAACGTTCACAAAAGTGGGGGCATCGATCTTGAGGGCTATATATAACAAAAATGACATATTGTGATCACTGATCTACTGAAATAGTTAACTTAAATCGTTATTTCTCCCCATTCATCGATCTTTTTCACCTTTCCGTGTGGTTGAATAATTCCGAAAAATTGGATTTACTCATGCATCCAATAATTCTACATCCATATTGACATATTCAATAGTTTAAACAATTGTGTCGTTGAGAAAAAAAAAATTAAGTCTGTTATTTCTTCTTTTGTTCGCTTAATACCATTCTGGTGTATAGAGGATATTTATCCTCTGTTTTATTTACGTCGAAGAAATAAATTGACACCCACATCCAACACACTGCGCCAGTCTCTAGCCAACCTCCGATGGATTCTTCCGACCTTTATAAAATCCCCTCCAATACTTTTTTTGTTATATTGCTCTTCGGGAAAGAAATCTTGGTGAAAAATTACATCGAACGTTGCTACGTCCATTATTTTGTTCTCTAACTAAACTAATTCCATATGGGCGCCACGATATGGCAACTGGACAATGACGTAGTGTCTCATTCTCAATGGAATGTACATAAAAAATAATGTCAGTGTGTCTATGGCCTGAGCGTCCTTAAAAATAAAGGGCTTTGGGTTTGAGGGATCAGAGTATCGAAGTGTTGATTTATTTTGACATTCGTTCCTTGAATTTAAAACTATCTCGAGGGCAATCACTGTTTCTAAAAAAAAACATTGAAACGATTTCGTCTTCTTCTCTTGTCACATTGTCAGACCCACATGATGGGCACGCGCACCATTTTGATGTTTAAGTAGGCAGAGAATGGGAGGGGGTAGGCGTGATGGGAAGGAGTGAGGTCAGTAGGTCACTCTCACTCACGCTTCCACGGGGGGGGGGGGGGGCCATGATACGTGGGGAGAACTCCCGAAGATTTTAAATGTCGTTATACTTATTCTCCGTGTGGAGTTCTGCTGGATTAGTTTGTTGGGAAATTTTAAAAGTCTGTCTTGACGGTCACAGATGGTTGATAAAGTTCAATGCACATGTTATTACGGTTCGATGAAGAACATTGGTAGGTTTAATGATCCCTGAAGGCCATGACTTATTTTTTATGAAAACATTCTGTTGAATTTTATGCAAAGAATGTCGAAACGTCGAGAATAATCGAATACATTAGAAGTGCATACATTCTAAGGATGATTATGATTTCATCATAAAATATTTCTATTGTCCGACGTAATTGATTAATTTTTACGAAGTGAGAATCAATGTTCAAGTTTACTGTCACTTTTAATCATCAACATCAATGCAATATTTAATAATGAGGGAGAAATTCGAGGACGCTAGTTAATGAAGAAGTGGGTCAACATTGACCGCGTTTCGTGCAGGGGCAGAACGCACCTACAACGCTGACGTTTGATACCTCCATCAAATGTATTTGAAATTCGGCTGCGTTGTGGGTGACTAGGGTAATTCCTGTGAAGTTAAATCCGGGTTTAGGTAGTCTACACTCATGTGCCATTTTTTTCAGCCAGGAAAAATATTCCAAGTCATTTTTTTTTTAATCCCGTCGGTCGACGCAGCGGGGAAGTTCGTTGCCACACATGCGAAATGTTCCGGAGTTCAAAAGCCACTCAACCTGGTCAGTTGGAATTGTGCGATCTATTTAAAGTCCGAGGTTCATCACCGCATATTCTAAAATGATCGAAGCGATCTGGAATACAAATAATGTTGAAAAAAATAATTTTTTATAACTCATGAATTTCTACTCTCACGGAATAATAAAGAGTGGAGGTGACTGTTTTACATTGAGTTCCTCCGTTCGTCCATTTTCTCTTCCCTTCACCTCGATGATGGTGGCACGTATGAGCAACCAGCCAAGCACATACTGTTGATATGTCTTGGAGCATTTGTTGCGGGCTGGCGGGCAAGGCCAGGGCTGACGAGTAATTTTCTTGCGCAACGACTATCGCAGAACGTGCTATAGGCGATGACCAGCGCATTCAATTGGCTTTTATACATCGCTGGAGTATATGTTATATATCTATATCGATTTTTCAAGATTTACATCTCAGTATTCCACTGAGATCATGTATCAAACGCTCTGCACATTCTTCAGATTGAAAATTATTCTTCTTCGTTCATGGCATTATATTTTAACAATTTCTCAGAGCAAAAGGCGGATTTGAAAATACTCCAAAAAATTAATTTTCTGAAAAAATCAATCAATCAATACAACAATATAGACAGATGTAAAATACGTATCTCGAAGGTCTCTTTGTATTATTGAAACAAAAAAAGGAAAATTCGTTGGACGGTTGGAGGGTAGAGTGATTCTGGGGACATTTTTTTAAACTTTATGCCTAGTGTCTAATGTAAGATTAGAACGCCCGCTGGATCCTGAAAATTAAAAAAAATAAATAGATAAATGAAAAATAGGTGAAACAGTGCGATGCACTCCAGTAAAAATCGTCCTAGACTGTTTCCACTCCTGCGTGGCCTCTGTAATGCGATGGGGAGTGGAATAGATTGTCGAAGAAGGATGCGAAGATGTTGGGAATATAAAAAAAACAAAGATAGACACGCCAAGTGGTAGGTGGGAAGGCGGGTATGCAGCCAGAGTCAAGGCCGCTCACTGCTCCGAGATTCTACTAACCAACGCGGAAACTTTATGCCCTCACTTCCACTTGGAAAGTCTTACGGCTGTGTAGGAATTCGCCCAGTGCTTGCACTGGGAGATGCTTTGCTGGGTCGATGATTTTTTAGAAATGTCGATATTTTTAAAATTTTTCGAGTCATCATTTTTCGGATTTGGAAATGACACAGTTCTCTGATGATGACCGAGGGGGAAGGGAGTTGTGTAGGTTTTGTGACTCGAGAGAGAGGCAGTGAGAGGTGATACTCACCTGAAAACATCGGCTGCAGCATCAATGAGATACTGACCAAGAGACATGTCACCAATTCTGGGTGAAGAGGCTTTAGAAGTGTGTGAAAGGGAAATATTCTGTTTATCGAGGAATTTTTTGGAGCTCGAGCTGTGCGAGCCTTAATTCATATTTTTTATATATATTTTTTTTCACCTTTTTGAACTACTTGATTTCCACGTCACGCTCCTGTCCAAGAAGTAGTGGCACGGTGGAAGGGGCGTGAGGGGGGGATAGTGAGAAGGTGGAGGGAATCGTCAAACTTCCTTTCCATGGCTTTAGCGACCTCGTTGGTTAAACGCGTCGTTGCTCTGGCCAGCGTTGAAAAGACCGGACAACCTTCACTACCATGTTGGTCCCACGCGGCTTCTCCGAGGTCACTAAGCACGAGATTTCTTCCCGCAGATAATCTCATTATCACTATAAAAACATTGTTACATTAATTACGGAATTTCAAGCACTTCATTATACTGAATTTTTCCATTTTCTTGGCATTTTGTTTTTTTTCCTATGAGGGACGACATTTTTCATGATAAATGTTAGGAAATATTTTGTTTTGGTGAAGACATGTGGGGAGAAAAATTTTTTAGGAACACGAGGTTACGTACAGGGGTCATGATTAGAACATACATTATGGAAATTGGTTGTACAGACAAATCTTATCTCAATTATTATAATCGAAAATTAAAAATAATTCACCAGTAGAAACATCTTGGGGCTGAGTGTATGGTCGACTCGGTAAGGTGCTAATACCCCTCACATTAACAATTGGTAATAGATATTCACAATCTCTGTCTAATTGAAATCAGTATAATTTTCGTGGACTTCACCTTAGGGCCAGTTATTGCCAAATTAAAAACCAGATATACCAGTTATAAATACCACAAAAATACTCACCATCTCAAATAGTCATGCCCCTTCTGTATCAATACAAAATAAATCGCGATGAGTGTCTCTGTCTAATGACTATTGCAATTATAAATGAATTGAGCTACTCATGTGGTGCAAAATACTATGATATCGTCCAAATTCTCATCCACAAAGACTCGTCCCAACACAGCCAACGAATTTGCAAATGGAATCCCATTCAATAAAGCACAAGCACATAGATTAAGTCAGCCACATAAACCATTAGCTAACTTCAAGCATAAGACTGTTCCCTCATTGGTCAATGTGATTGAGGCGGGAAATTCGAAGTGGGTGCGCCTAGCGCGCATTGGTTCTCGTGAACTATAAATATAGAGACCTCTTGATTAGCACGAGAAGGTGGGATAGGAGCTATAATTAATTGTGGGATGAAAAATATTCTTTGCCATTTTCTCCTGCGCAGATTAGTTTGTCAAATAATTTTGTCTTTTCGAAAGAATTGAATAGTTTCATAATAAAAACATTCTCAAACCCTCCATATGGGTAGAGTTCAGTCTACGACTCTTACGTCCATGTCTACAAGGTTGAGAACGTACATGAAAGAGTCCAGGGGAGCTCTAAAGCATCCATAAGACTCATACTTTCACCGACCGTGACTTCTACGCGTTCCACCCAACGAGTTTTCCACCTGAGATAAAAGAAGCAATAAAGACACACGTGACCATGTTGCCACGTAGGTTACTGGTACCAGGTGCAGACTACAACGATGCTGAGAGTTATATCGTTGTCATAGATATAATGGATGAGCTACATAGGTGGAGAAGCTTGAAATATTGGTTTTCAGACCAATAAAGAATTTCTATTATTCATTTACGGTGTATTTAGGGTTCATTCGCTTAAGGCGTGACCTATTTATTTAAAAAAAAAAACGACATATGTTTGGGTACAAAATCAATTTTCCAGGAACAGCGGCGTTCACATGATCAAATGGCATTGGAAATATGTCAGGGGTCATTGTGTTTATCGAAAAAACTTTTTTCTTTTAAAACATTCGTGGAACTTGTTTTAATTGATACGATAATTTTCGATAAAGTTATTGATTAATTCCGCCTCGCTTGGACTTATCAAAAGCTGAATTAAATTCACACTCGATTAATTATTTAATTGAATTATTTTGTCAATCATTATGTGCATTAAACAATTTTTTTATTCGTTCGTTTGGGGCGAACGATTGCTCCATTATGAAAAATATGAAAAAGTGATGAGAAAAAAATTATTGAGACAATTTTTCTTTGATTATTGTTGTAGGAAGGGACGATCTATCCCCACCAAGTTCTTTGAACGGCTATAGTGCAGACAGTTGTGATGCGAAAAAGAAAAAAGGACCAACACCCCGACAACAGGAGGAGTTGTGTCTAGTGTGCGGTGATCGGGCATCTGGTTATCATTATAATGCACTAACGTGCGAGGGCTGCAAAGGTTTTTTCAGGCGGAGTATAACGAAAAATGCAGTTTACCAGTGTAAATATGGAAATAATTGTGAGATTGACATGTACATGAGGCGAAAGTGTCAAGAATGCAGACTAAAGAAGTGTTTGTCGGTGGGAATGAGGCCTGAGTGCGTCGTACCAGAGTACCAATGTGCTGTCAAACGTAAGGAAAAGAAGGCCCAGAAGGTAGGGGTAAGGACATATCAATTTATTTTTCTATCCATTGATTTTTTAAATTCAAATTGACTTATTCATTTTTGCTTTGCTAATTTTTTTCTACTCGGTTTCTCTAGGAAAAAGACAAACCCAACAGTACAACGATGAACGGCTCACCTGGAAGTATTAGTGGAATGGGCGTTGATCAGATTAAAATTGAACCCTCAGAAGCAGATTGTCTGCCAATGAATTCCGGCAGCACTGACTCGTTAATAGAACTTAAGAATGGACTTTCAATCGTGAGTCCCGAGCAGGCTGAGCTCATTCAGAGACTTGTTTATTTCCAGGGACTCTATGAGAATCCCAGTCCTGAGGATCTTGAAAGAATTACGGTAAATTTATTTATTACTAATTATTATTAATTGAGAAACCTTGGAATCACCATATTCTTTCTTACTTTCATTTTCAACTGTCATTATCTCCTTAACAAGTTATTTTACAAGAAATATGTGTATGAGCTAATAAAAATTGTTCAAGAAATTTTCTTCTGGAGGAATTCATTGACTGAGATAAAGATCAAATCATCGGAAATTTTCTAGTTTTCCTTTTCTATCATATTGGTTTCGTAATTGTCTCGTTAAGAAGTAATTTAAAAAAAGTAATTTCTATACAAAAAAAATGATTATGACAATTTTTCTCGAGAATGTCACAGTAATGAGTCGATTAAAAGATAAGTAATTGGTTAATGAATGGAACAGCATCATTACGACATTCTTATCGTTTGAATTGTTGGAAATATACATTCACAAGGAATTTGTATTAGGAAAGTAATTCTCTAATTACTATATTACCAAAAAATTTTATGGCTATCATGACACAATCAAGAGATTGGAAAATAAAAAAAAAATTGATGAATTAAGCTCGAAACATACGTACATTTTAAAGAAGATAATGATGATGATGATGACAATAATGACGATAGTAATAATAATAATTTAATTTGCTGTAACAGCATCGACCAACGGAAGGTGAAGATCCTGGTGATGTGAGATTCAGGCATATGGCGGAAATAACGATACTAACTGTACAGCTTATTGTTGAATTTGCCAAAAATTTATCGGGTTTCGATAAATTGTTGAGGGAGGATCAAATAGCCTTGCTCAAGGCATGCTCCAGTGAAGTAATGATGCTGAGAATGGCAAGAAAGTATGACGCTACGACAGACAGTATCCTATTTGCTGATAATCAGCCATACACGAGAGACAGCTACAGTTTGGCTGGAATGGGTGATACTATCGAGGATTTGCTGCGTTTTTGCAGGCATATGTACAATATGAAAGTCAACAATGCTGAGTATGCATTATTAACAGCTATCGTAATTTTCTCAGGTAAACAATCATCAGAATTTTCATCAGATAGTTTTTAAGGGGAAGGTAATTTCATTGAAGGAAGGTTGAAGAAGAAGGGATTGAATAAATTATAGGGCCTTGCTTTTTTTTTAATAGTGGGCCTTGAAATTTGTGTTGCATGTATTTTTGTAAATTATCTTTATCGCTAGACAAATCTAGAAATGCGGAATTCTCAATTCCAGAACGACCGATGCTCTTGGAGGGTTGGAAGGTGGAGAAAATTCAAGAGATATACCTGGAGGCACTCAAAGCATACGTGGACAGTCGTCGTAAACATAAATCAGGAACAATATTCGCGAAATTACTCTCCGTGTTAACGGAATTACGAACACTCGGCAATCAAAACAGCGAAATGTGCTTCAGTTTGAAGCTCAAAAACAAGAAACTACCTCCATTTCTTGCCGAGATTTGGGATGTCATGCCCTAGTTTATTTTCGCCCATAACAACCACGCTAATTACAGTGTAACTGCCCTACTGGCATTATATTATTTCAATAACGACGCTCACTGCACATTCGTTATTGTCGAAATGAAAAAAATACCACTCATTCAGGGGTGAAATAATGAGAGATAAAAATTTAATGAAAACGGTGTGCATCAATTTTTTTTACTAGTGCACCATTGTGCCACTGCCTCATTGTCGTGATAAAATCTATATCTCCAATCTCTTTTACTATTATGTTTGTTCTTAAATTATTATTTTAACATTGCGTGGTACTCTACGATGTTTTTCCAAAAAAAGGTAGTTTATTTTACAATTGAAATATGCGACGAACGCGTGAAATGAACGATCAAATATATAATTTAATTTTTTTATTACCTAAAATTCCCGCATTTTAATTCGTCGGAAAATTATCATCAAACAATTAAATATCCCGGCTATATTTATCGAGCATGAGTTCATTTTAAATCACAAACATCATGATCTTCTCAAGAACAAATAATAATAAAAAGACAAAGAAAAAAAGGCAGTGGTGAAGGCACCCAGGCTGTGATACGTAGAGACAGTTACAGAGACTATATAAGAAACTATTCTACACGTATATATTACTAAAAAAAATTGAGAAAAAATGATAAACATAATAATCACTTACCCGGACCCCTCTAAACTAAAAATAAATCTTAAAATTGAGCAAAATACTAGATAAGACGTAATCGTTAATGTACAGAGAACGTTTGAAGATCAGTGTAAGACTGAGGGAAAGAAAAACATCTTAATTGCTGGAAAATTAAAGGGGGGAAAAAAATCTACAACTGAACGAAATAAAAGCAAAATGATTGAGTAAACGAGAAAAATAAATCCAACAATAAGCAAAATAAAGAATAATGCGCAGAGTGAAGGGAAAAAATGATTGAAGAGAATGAGAACACGAATACGGAGTATTAAACGATAAAAAAATTAATAATTTAAGGTTTAAGATGATTAAATAATACAAATTTGTGTGCTTTGTATTGGGCACTGTTGAGCAGTGCCTCTGGCACGTACTTTGAAATAAAACTGCGAATTACGATACAATAGAGTCTATATCACGATACATAGCATAATATATTGCCAGCATATAGGTTTGTTTGTACGAAGTAATAAAGCTGATGAGAATATAGGGAATAATAAGAGTTTTGAAGAATCATTCATCATTTGGTGATGGAGATCAAGTATTTGGCGGTGGTGAAACGTGTGAAGATAGATCGACGATTTGTAGATTTTTAAGGGGAATAAGCGAGGCTAGAGATGTAGATGAAAATAATAAAAAACTGGTCTTTTAGTCAGTCAGCTAGGCTTTAGGTGACCGAGTCAAGTGCAAAGCCCTGTGCCTTCAGCAGCGGACATCGGCTCACCAAAGAAAAAAAAATAATAAATGAGAACATTTTTCAAAGAAAGAATAACGAAATCCATGGAATTTAACCGTCCGTTTTAATTTTTTAATAAATAAGGAAAAAAGTGAAATGGAAAAAAAATGAAAAATAATGTAAAATGTCATGCAAAAATATGAGTAACGTATGGATTAAATTTAAAGATTTAAATTTAAACTGCAGGCAATTACAGTTGTAAATTGCAAGAGGTTCGTTATGATAATAAAATGACAAAATAATTGTTAGAAGAGTGGCTGAGCAATTTGACATATTTTGAAGATTTTAAATGTATTTTTTGGGGGTTTGGGGGTGGGGGAGGATCTGATGCGCCGATTACGAAGTTTTGGGAATGTTGAAATATGATGCGAGACGAATTCATCGATAATTGAGTGGTGGAATTGTGAGAGAGGACAGACAGTCGTGGATCGATCTCTTAAACTATTGAATATATCGAGAAAAATTCGAAGCCCTTTTTTCGTGGGGAGTTTAATTGTGAGAAAGGTTCCTCATATGTTAATTTTTTCCCTTAAATCAATAGTACACGAGATATCTGCGAAAAAACTGTTGACAAATGTCGTTTTTTTACTCTTCTCAACATTTCACCACTTAATTATTGACGAAGAAAAATTTTTTTCAATATCAAGAAGAATTGAGAGAAGACTCAGAGACTTCTTCCGAGTGAGAATATTATAGACGAAATCATAAAAATTATCAAACGCGATCCAGTAAGACAGAAAACAAATTAACCATGAAGTTCTTGATGTTGTAACACTGTTATTCTATTGCTACTGATTCATTGTACGCAGTTATATTCTGTAGCCAACTACCATGCAAGTGCTAACGTCATTATTGGTGTAACGTATTAAGATCATAAAATTTCTAAAAAACAAAAAAAAATATAATGAAAAGCAAAAATTAAGAATGACGAAGGATGCACATATTTTGGCGTACGGCAGTGATGTAAGAGTGTAATTATCAAACAGAAAAAAAAATTGACAAATTTTTCAATTACACGGGAAAATGACGAAGGGTTAGCAACAATTTATCCAGTCGATAGTAATTGTGAATATTGAGAATATACGTGTCATGTTGAAGACTCCATCATGTTAAGAATTATTGGAATACGGTTATACATTTTCATTAAATGATAAATGGAAATGTAAAATCAAAAATGTAATCCTTCTGCTGATTCAGGGATTTATCAATTTTTTATTATTATTAAGAAATTGTTAAATTTGTATATTTATTAATTGGTAAAATGTAATTATGTTTATAAGATGTCGAATCTTTCTTTTTATGATATTGTAGGAATTTTCGGAAAGTGATTTGGGGTAGTTCAATTACCGGCAATGTTTTAAAAATTGCTTTTCATTTGGCTCTAGTGGGCTATCAATTTGTATAAAATTATCTGGGTGTTTAGAATAATCTCTATGCTCTGGCGAAGTTGAGAAAAATGATAAATCTTGTGAATCGGCATCGGGAGATTGATAATCTCAATAACTATAGCATTTAACAATTCTGTGGGGAGGTAGAGCACTTAGTATTTGGAATTTAGGAGAAAAATTTCGAATTTTACGCTAAATTCACTAGTGTTTCAGATAATTCAGATAATTTAGGGAAATGTCTTCAGAAAATCCCGAACCCAAAATCGTTATCATCACTATTTATTAATGATTTCGAGGAAAATGTCATATCCGCAATTTTCCGCAGTTTATTTAATAACTGCGACCGTAAAAAGTTCTATGACACTTTCCTCTAAATCTACCGTTTGCACACATATTTCTAAAATACATTACTAACTACATTTTATGAGATTTGAAGACTCAACAAATTTCGCCTTCATTATTTCACAAATAAATTTAGAATAACATTACGTAATATAGATTATGAAATTCTAAACAAAAATAATTTTGAAATTTTTCTCCAAATTCAATAATTCCAGAGATCATTAAATATTCTGGAATGGAAAAATGAGGAAATTAAAAGACTCCACAATTTGTGCTGAATTTTTAGAAGAGTTTAAAAATTATTGGATATCTAGCGGAAAATAGTGGTAAAGCGAGATGAGTCACTTTTGATTATTAATAATTTTTTGATGAATATCTCAGAATCTAGGGCACCTAAAAAAATTTCCAATACAACATTTTTTGTGAAGCGCATTGACATCCATTTAGATTCACGGACTTGCTCAAAAGATCGAGTCAGAGATAAGTCAACTTATCTCGATTTACCACTTGGTTATTCAATCGACGTCTTGACAGAAATGAACTCTGTGAACTATCTACCACTCCTCGGCATTGAAAACTAAGAATCTCGAAGAAAATTGAACTAACTACGTAACGCCGCAAGGCAGACACTGCCACACTATGAGTGAACGTGAGAACACCACGATTAATAAATGTCATCATTAGCCCAGCACCAAAACGAACACAAAATGCAAACGAATAACTCACTAAACCCAGTAAAAACTATCAAAAGGCAAAAATAAAAATGGAACATAAATGATCACAATTAAAACAGTAAAATCTTCTCGTTGCATATACACTGACATAAATTGAATCTACCAATACAACTCTTTTACCACTATTGTCGTACCTCATTAACTCGTAGGGAACCTAGTTCTATTATTGTACAACTGTATATGACGATGAAAATGATGAAAAAAGCACCGCCAGTGTATACCACCGCACATTTATATTTCAAAGCGAAAAATAATTATTAAAATAACTAATAAAGACAATTAATCAATTCAAATTCAAGGGATGTGGCATCAAGTTATCGGGAGTTCGGAGAAATCAATAAAAAAATAATTCAACTGAAATTAATTGAACAATCAGTGGAGTGATTAATTGATCAATCGACTCGCGATTTCATCAAATATTTAATGGGGCTCTCGCTACACTGCATAGGGCGCATTAATATTTCTCTCATTACTGCTGTATAAGAAATCGTTATAGGACGTGAAAAATGAGTCGTTAATAAAAACATTGATTAATCATAGATTTCGAGGAGAATCTTGGAACGTTGACGGCGGGTCGAACATGCGTCGAATGAACATTCGATAATATTAATCGATTTTCAAGTTAATTAGCAGAATTATGGGAACATTCGACAAATGGTGAAGAGACTTGACTTTTATGTTGTTTTATTGAATTATGTATTTAGTCTTGAGAACAATATCGAGACTTATTTCAATTCTAGAAATTTACAATTCAAATAGTTGCACTATAATCTGGACAATTTTGGGATTTTTAGAATCATTTGAACCCAATTTTTAAGGACCTTTTTGGGGTTCAAGAAGATTTATAGTTTTATTCAACATGAAAGTCGTATCACTCCGTGATTCCCCGAATAGATTATTGAGAAATTGAATCTATATTGAGACAGAAGGGAAACGATTATTGAAGGGAATTCCTTTAGTCACTCAGTCTGCGTTACAATTTTGTTCTTTTGCAAGGTGGATGGACACTCCAAGACAATGTAAAATGAAGCAATCTAATGAAATTCATACATATGACGTATTATTAATTATACATGCAATTCTACGATCACTGCCAATGGGCGTTACTGATAACGTTCGAGTTTCGTTATCTTAGACGTTTTCTCGTATTTTTTAGCCTCCGCAAGTTCGAGAATATTTGCGGGCAACACCGTGAGTTGGTGATTTGTTCATAATACTGCCAAGCATCGATTCATTGTATTTGTAAACGAAAATTGAACGGAAATTAAGAAGGAGAGACTGGAATTTTCATTTTTTTGCTATTTTTGATTGTTAATTCAGGTGTAAATGGGATGCAATTGAGAGAAGATCAATTTAAAGGCGTTTTCATTTGTGGTAGACAATTAATTTGTTAACAAAAAAAATATTCTCATTTTTTGGTGGATTTGACGGTTTTGGAAACATTGATCTCTGAATTCATCTTCTCCTACGTCTCGACTTAATTCCCTAGTGACGATTCCACTCTAATTTCATGACTTCTGTAATTGAAATAATCGGACTTCCTTATTGGATGTGCTTATGGTTTATATCCTGGGGTTTTGTCATTGGACCCGCCCTCTTCGGTACCGCGAAATGTAAATCACGTACGAACAAGACAATTCTCCATTATTTTCGCATTTAAATTGTTTGTAAGTAGTTGATTTCTCGTTTATCATTTGACTTCTCTTGGTTGAACTCAAGATGGAGAGAAAAACATTTTTCATTGTTGAATATTGAAACTGTTTAATTAGACATAATTAAGAATGACAATTTCATATCATGGTTGAATATTCATGAAATAATAGGAAAGAAATGTTTTATTTTTCTTTAATTTCGTAGAAAAACTCATCCAAATTTTCTATTTGAAAACTTTTTTCTCTTTCAGACAAGAATATGTTCACATAACAAATATGTCAAAGGAAAAAAAATGTCAAAAAAGTAAGATCTCGACAATCCCAAAAAAAACTTAAAATGAAATTTAAAAATTAGGAAAGTTCGGGGAAGTGGCAACAAAAATTAACTAAATTATGTTATCAGTATAATTATTTATTATATACAAAGAGCGTCAAAATTAGCCGGTGAAAATTGACGACTGGTGCTTTGGAATAAATCAGACTGAATTATCGTTGTTATATTTAATCGAAGAAATTGGAATTTTACGCCCGACGATGTTTGAAAGTTCAATCGGTTCTTGTAATTATTATTTCTATTTTGAAATATTATATGCGATATTTAAACTTCTGGCTGAATATCCCCATGATAATTAATTCATCAATGAGATAATTTTTTTTAATTCAATAAACATAATTCTTTGAATTGTTCGTAATAATTATGATCATGTGTTAATCAATAAATTATCTAAATTACATTGTATTGTAACCATAATTTTAATTTAAGGATCTTGATTATATGAAAATTCATTAGCCGAAATCGACACAACTATTTACCTTACTAGAAATCTCATAAAGTCTAAGGGAAATATAATTTGTTTTTCTGAAATTAATTCAACATGTAATTGTCTTGGTAATGAGTGGATTGAAAAGGAACTGTGTCAAGATTCGTTGAGTATATGATAAAATCTACAACACAAAATTTTTTATGGCATTTTAGTCTAGAATGACTAACTCCACAGCAAAATGCGATCAAGCGTTCGCCAAGAACATTGTAATCTACGATCTTTAGTTCTTATGTTGAAGAGTTCTTCGTAAATCCATTCCCTAGGAAAATAACCACGTATTTTGGTACAGAAATATCTAATTCCACAGTTTCACTGGCGTCCTGCAAAACCTTATGTAAAACATTAAAACTTGTATTCGTCATTTGATAGATAAAAAGGCAATGAAGTCTCTAAGAACTGGAGGCGATAGACTGACTGGTAGGCATGCGTTTCACTGCGTTGATGTTTTTTTATTGTATAAAATCGTATTATTGACAAAAAACTATTGAAAAAACCACAATAACTGTTCTCATTTTATAAACCCGACGTACAGACGGAATGAAATCCAATTTGGTGTGACATGTCATCGGAATCAAGTGCACTTGATGGAAAAAAACTTGTGAAAGGGTACAGGATTCAGTAATGAATTGATTGAAGGGATCGTTCCATGTATCAAGAAAATATATTGAAAACTTGGGCTCAGGACGAACAGTCGATATTCCCAGAGAATTTGATCATTGAAAAAAATTCAAAAATTGAATTATCCCTTTTTCAAATCAATTGTATTACAGAATTTTCTCATCACAAAATTTATTTCAGACAAAATGCAAAGCACCGATCAATAGTCTCTGAGTGTGAACTGATTAAGTAAATCCCGATAATAAACTACAAATAATCCTAAAACTAATCTAATCGACTAATAAATAAGCTAATGCATAAGTGTGATTGCGAGAAGCACCCTCGGAAGTCCAGCCCCGACTTTTCAATAATCATATTAATGTCAGTAACGAAGTACTGAAATGAGATAAGTTGACTTAACTCTGAGTCAAGTTTTTTTACGGAATATTACCGAATCTAAGAGAGATATAATTCTTGGTTACTCCACAAAAAAGTTGAAAAAGAAAATTTGTTATTTTCAATAGTTAAACGTGACTTATCTCTTTCTACTACTTCAGTACTGATTTCACATCTTAACCCTTCATTTCATCGCGCTCGAACAAAAAATTATTTCTTTTCACGACGATTTAACGATGAGAGTCTTAGGTGTTTTCGGAGGTACTTAAAATCGCCGGATCAATTTAATGAATAAAGTAAAAACAATGAAAGACTAGTTGTTTCATGGAGAATAATATTTTTCTTATGGTTCTATTTTAACAAAGAAACAAGAGTAATTAAACAAAACTAATAAACAATTATTATAATTTCAACTGTTGATGATGGAATTAAATTTTGTCGCTGAAGATTTTCTGAGTGGAAAATTTCCTGCGGGAAATTTAAAATAAATAAAATAATGCGATTGTTTGGGAACATTATTCACAAAGTTCAGATGTAACGAACAGTTATGCATATTTGTAGGAAATTTGCAGGAATTTTTCCCACGCGGAATTTAAAAAAATAAAAATCTCAAGCCAGACGATATGAAACAAATGTAGATATGAACGAATACGATATTTACATAACAATAATGGATTAATAATCATGAATGAAAATACACTATATGCATAGAGTATATTTTCGAATGGAAAATAATGATTAAAATGACGAATTTTCGTAGATGCAAATATTAGAGTGAAAAAATGAGATAATTAAGCCGATAATAGTGATAATGATAATGAAATGGTTCATCAGGGTGTTGAAGATTCTAACGAATGTTGTTATTTGGCATTAAATAAGGGGATTCCCTTGGACATTAGCAGGGAAATGATGGTGTGTGGCAAAACGTTTTTTTGTTAATATCTCGAAAAATCGGGGAGTGCAAGAGATTTTACCACGTTTCACTGCTGATTTCAATAACAAATTGTTCCCTTATTCCATCTGAAATATATAAATAATTGGGGTGACGATGAATTTCCCTCCGGAAACACCAGAGAATCTCAGATCTCAGAAACAGTAGAAGAAAAATTGTTTGAATTAACAACACATTACCGAAAACAATAATTGTAGATTTTGTAATTATTAATATTATTTTTATTTGATAAACGGCATCATATTGTATAATTTTCTGTAGCTCAGTGCGCATTATTCACTTGATAAAATAATTCAGAAAGGCAAATGATAGGTGATTGATAATCACCACGTGATGGGATTACATAAAGTCCGCATATGAACATTTAATTGTACAGGAGCCGATGGTGACTCTAGTTATTGTATTATTATAATGAATAATAATTGATTATGCATGATAATGAAACGATGAAATGCTAATATTATTTTTAATTACAATTTAATTAAGTTTTAGTTTAATATTAACGATGAAAATACACGTACACGTTACACAAATGGTTGATGAACTAGACACATTTGTATTTAAGTGGCATAATAGGTGGGTGAAGAGTTCAGAGGGATAATGAATAATGATTATTGATTATTAAAAGAATAATAAAGTGGAGTGAAGTAAGGAACTAACGATTCTTAGTCGAGTTTGTGTTGTATTTTAGTCTTAATTGATGAAAGAAGATGATTTCAAACATTTTCTAGTATAACTATTATATCATTTTTTAAATAAAATAATAGTTTATATGAAACACTGGATGAAAAATTTATCTAGATTGTTTTTTATTTGATTCTCGACAAAACAATTATGCGATGATTTTCGGTAGATCCATTATTTATTGAATTAATCGCCGAACATTCGTCTTGTTTTATCAATTAACTACTGATTCCCCATTTTTTTAATGAGACATTCTAAATGGAGTATGATTGTATCTTTATTGTTGAAATCAATGATCGATTTCATGATAATTATTAATATTGGACGGTGCAATATTTACAAATATAATTAACTTATTAACTTCACATTTTGATACCCAACATTGAGGGGGTAGGGGCAGAGGAGGATTGAATGAGAGATCATGGGCTGATGAAAATCATTGAGAAAAATTGAATAAATTATGGTAATCAATGGATTAATATCGTGAGAGTACCGCGTCGTTGGAGGATAGAATTAGTCAGTGAAGGTTTTGTCTATTGTATAATATTTATATTTCCACTCTTTCTTTCCTCTTTTTTTCACAAAGAAACAAGCAACTCATGATCTATGCTGCTATGTATTGATAATATGTTACAATATTACAGTAAAACTTTCAGCAAATACATAAATGCTCTTTTTATTTAGAGATTCACGTATGAACTATTATTTATCAAACAATAGTAAAGGTTAAACCCCAAAATTAGACTTTTTCCATTCATGAGGCGATTTTAATAGACGACGAAGGAGATGAAGGTTTCTTGATTGAAATGAAAATTTATCTTTTGCAATTCTACAGCGGAGTGTTAATATATCCCCTCACGTTGCCTGGGAATGAATGAAACATTATTACAGGGTAAGTATTACTCTTCATTAATTACCTAACACTCAGGTGGATCGGGGATATCTTCAGTATCTCCGGTACTTCTCCTGATCATCCAGAAAGAGTTTTTAACTCTAACACCAGTTCAATAGCCACCATCAGCTCGTCTAGTTTTAAAGTGCTTCTGATTCATATTGCAAAAAATAAAATAATAAATACCTGAGCTTTCCCTGGTAGATGTTTATATTTTTGGTAATGCCCAGGATTCTTCTGATAAAATCACGCCAGAGGATTCACATTATTATCTCCCATATCCCACTCAAAAATGGGACAAATAATCCAACAAAACCACGAGAATTTATTACTTCGATATTCACAGAAATCCTCCACAAAAAACACCGTGAAATTTCCTTTTTGGAGGTTATGATGTCGTTTGTCAACAAACCACTGGTGACGTATGATAAAGAAAGGTACTGTAAACAAGGGACAAGTCCTACAGGTACTGCGAGGTAGAACAACGGTCACCTTTGACCCTTACCCCAGTACACTGCCCCCCAGGTACTTGTCCAGTGCTTTACCAAGACATAACACTGACCTGGTGGTGGGAGATTGATGAGCATTTTCATTCATAACCTCATTAAAAATACAGTAAATACTTCCATATTCCGCATTCACTCCTTTCTCCTTCTTTATTACTCTTTATTATTTTCTCCAGTGTAAATATGATTATTTTTTGTATTATTTTCTATGTATTCGACTATTCCCTGGTTTCGGGTCGGTGGAGTATGGTTACCAGACACTGCACTTGTGGATTGGGTTCATGGGAGATCCCGGAGGACAATTGTATGCCCTAGCGAAGTCTTCACTGTTTGATAAAGGGCCAAGGACCCTAAATGGTCCCGGCGAGTGTACACTACTGCGAATTTTCGTTAATGCATCCTCGGGGGTCATTGACCCGCACCATATCTGCGCATAATTCAGGAAAAATAGTTGGTTGTGGGTCAAGTTCAGCCCGGGGAGAAGAGGTTCTTCACCGTGCGTTGACACCCATTTTCTATACGCCTGAAAATAAATAACATTTTTTTCATTATTTCGAGATTTGAGTCAATTTAGAAAAAATGGGTTTTTATTTGGTGGAAATGGAAGACCATTTTTCCCATGACATTTTGGTCATTGTCGCCGCACAACTCATCCTCAGGGGTCAGATCATTTCGCTTAAATTATTGAATTGAGTGAACTTACTCGAAATGACTGTTTGAGCCCTCCATTATCAGCGATATTCTCCCCCTGTGTCATCCGTCCATCGACGTACAAATTAACGCCCTTCAGTTTGTAACGTGAATACTGATCAACAATGCACTGTGCACGTTCCCTGAAAGCTTTGATGGTTGCATTATTCCACCACTGCATCATATTACCATCTTTGTCGAATTGTCGACCTTTGTCATCAAAACCATGTGTAATTTCATGACCGATGACAACTCCAATTCCACCGTAGTTGAGTGACTTTGGAAAATGTTGGGAGTAGAATATGGGCTGGAGAATACCAGCTGGAAATACTAAAAAAATAATTTGGATTGTGATGGATCGAGTCCTTAGTCCGTTGTTCGATAATTGAAATATGTATTTTGCCAACGGCTGTGTATTCTCACCAATATCATTTTTATTCGGATGATAGAAAGCATTCACCACCGCTGGTTCTGTTGACCACTTGTCCTTATCCACTGGCTGTCGAAGTTTCTGAAGATTGTGATGTGCGTCATATTTCAACACCGCGAAAACATTCTCGATAAAGTGACCGTCAGTGATATTTAGCTACGAAACAAAGGGAAAAAAATTAATTACGCTAAAATCTCATTATCGAAAAAAAATCTATTAAATCCCAGAGACTTGCCATCATGTACTCATTCGAAAGTTCAGTCGAATTCCTCAAAAAATCAGGATATCCAATTCTCTCATTCATAGAGTCCGCTTTGCTCTTGGCAACTGCTCTTGTCTCCTCATCCATCCAATGATTCTCAGCTAGAAGTTCGTTGAAAGCCTCTCTGATTGTGTGAATCATCTCAAGGGCAGTTTTCTGGTCATCGAGATATAAATTTACCCATAAATAAAATAGAATGTTGAATAACGAATTAAAATATATCAAATGTTTTTTTAAAAATGTGTTTACTTTGCTCTCGTGATTGAAATTATCTCGGATAAACAATGCTCCTACCGCCATTCCCAATTTTTTGTTGGTCCACTCGACACATTGCGACCAGCGGTTCCGTTCACTCAAAATACCTGACAGAATCTTACGGAATTCCACGCGTTTCTGCTGGTACTCGTCGATCATGTGCGGCATTATTGACATGACTAGACGCCAGAGTACATAATTATGAAGAATTCTAAATAAAAAATTAATTAATTGACATATTTTCATCTGCGACAGAACAATGGCCTCAAAACATATACACAGCGTTCCATAGCTATGCATTTTAATTTACCAGATCTCGTGTCAATGTGTCGTACATTTTTGCAAGTTTGAATCCGACCAATCACTGCATTGCGCGCCCCACTGTCTCAGAGGTTCTCAACCCAATAATTAAAAAAATGTAGACATAACAATCGTGAAATTGTCTTGTGATCCTGAGGCAAAATTTCATAATCAAAATTTCTTTCATTCAAAAATAATTCACCGGAAATTAATGTGTGGAGTAATGCAACGCTGTGTATATATTTTGCAAAATCTTTCATTATCTCCAATGGAGTTAATTTTGCGGGCTAATTAGGACGGAATATTGACCTTCGATCGGTTTTTTCAATTATCCTTCCCATCTCCACGAAATATGGCATGGCATAAGACACAACTGCCTCATCATCGGTGATAGACGATGCATTAAAAAATTGCTGCAAATACAGTCTCCACTTGAGCTGGGGAATTTTATTCTGCAATTCTCTCAGAGTTAATTTCTGATATATCAGTGATGTGTCGTGCCTGTCAGCTTCTGGCATTGATGCATTAGCCAATTCCTTCTCGAGGGCAATCACATACTCGAATTCGGTATGAGCTCTTTCCGGCTCAGCACCCAGGAGTACTGATACACTTGTCATATAATTATGGTACGCACGTAGCTCTCGTTCACTACTGGAGTTCAAGTAGTAGTCACGACTGGGTAATGCCAATTGCATTTGATCTAACTAGAATTGAATAACGAACGATTTTTAGCAACAATAAATTTTGAATTTATGAATAAATTAATATGTGAATTAAAACCACGAGGCATTCTAAGTATCCGTAGGTCTTACTTTGCCGGCGCACCTGGAGGATGTTGCTCGAGGAATTTTTATCATCAGGACCGACCCAGGGCTCCACAAGTGCTCCCTCGTTGAAGTCAGCGCGAATACGCCCGAGGAGAATTTCAATGCTCTGCTGGGGAAACTTCCAATTTGGCCCTTCGATCACTGGCCATCCTCCCAGCTGCTTCAGGATCTTCTTGAGAGGAGCGTCTCCAACCTTCCTGATTTGAGCTGGAAAAATATTGTTACCGATAGCTCGAGAAGTACCATAATCTCCACTAAATCCTACATTATACACATTTATACTAACACAAAGAATTGGAAATTTAAATTTCAATAATTACAGAGCTTCCATCTGGAAGCAAAAACGAGTGAAAGTAGTTGGATATTTTTCAATAATTATGTTTATTAGCTACTTACGTATGTCCATACAAGATCTGTAAAACTGCTTAGCCTTGAAGGTAGCACTACTGTCCTTGACATTGGGTGGCTCTTCGAGGACACGTTTGAGGATTATTTTCAGCTGATCTGAGAGAACTTCGAAGGGATTCTGGGAACTTCTGTCCTCGGGTATGACGTGCATGTGATTCCATGTGCCACAGGCGTACTGGAAAAAATCTACGCATGGTGGAGCGGTTTTGTCCATCGCTGACAATAGACTCGCAGCTATAAAACATTTCCTTCAGGAAACAACGAAACTGTTCGGCCCAGATGGAGATGACTGGGAGGGTCATCTCCATGTGGAATGGGAGGTGGAAATATATGTGAAATGACAAAGTTAAAAATTGATGAGTTTTCAGTGGTTCAGTGGTTTTAGGTGATGATTTTTTTTTTTCAACTCACCTGTCTTGATACATTCTTCAGTGAGACAAACGTTTGGTCCTGGATAAGAAACATTCAGAAGGTCGTTAATTATGAAAAAATTGTATCAGGTCATTCGCGATGAGATGACATTTTAATGGATCAAAAGTGGTGGATTTTTTTTTTAATTCAGTGAACTTACGGGCGTTTAGGATACACTGCCGTCTGTGATTCAACGTCAGTAGCAAAAGTGTAAATAGAATAGTAGCGAGTAGGATAACAGCAAGAATCCCGAGTAGTTGTTGACGATTAGTAGGTCTTCGTCGACGCCTTATGACGGAAGAAGCTCTGGGGATCCCGGTAATTCCCTCAGAATTCCCAGGTTGGTGGACTATTGTTGTCATCGGACTACCCCTCGGTCCGCACGTTACCTACAACCCCAATTTATTTCACCCCACAAGCGAATCATCAGCCAGATGCGAAGGAAAAGACGTAGAAAGAGGAGCAGAAATTCTAATGAAACATTTTTGTAAAAATTATTTGTCTAAACCTCTCACTGCCTCCATTAGATTTTCTACTAGTCATCACCCCTCTGCCTATGCTGAGATATTGAAAATTGTAGGGGATGTAAAAAAATTGAATTATGTGTCTCTAAAACTGAATTTCGTTGATATCGAAGTTAAATTCATGGATTTGTTTTTCCACCTGTAGCGTCCTGGAGGGCGGCCTTTCGTGCTCATCAAGTGGCAAGAGAACTGCATTATTGGGGGTAGAATTCGTCTTGAAATATACATTATTAGTGTCCGCCTTCATTGATTATTTATGGTTCAATCAATTATATGTCAACGCGATTCTTCTCACTTTTATCCCTCCCTCTGGTAAACAATCTGAAAAATATTTATTGATCGGAGTTATCAGTATTAATACATCCCCTCAAATATACCATATTCAAATAGATTTTTCGCAACATTTTAACAACAAATGCACAAAAATTGTAATAATTTTCTTTGCTTCGCTTTGATTCTATCCCCCTTCAAAACATTAATGTTCCAAAAAAATTTCATAATCTGAACCATCCGCAATAACTTTCGCGATTAAATGACCAAGAATTCATTCGACAAGTCCCAATCTCAATCTCTAAAAGCCTAATTACATCCGCAAAATTATTCCAATAAAAAAAAATCATAAAACCTTTTTTACGACGATTTAAAATCACTCAGATTCCCATGTAAATCATCAAATTGTCAATCCTTTCACCAGTTGTCAATGATCATATCACTAAACACATAAATCGCCACTTATTAATTATTCCATCATCATTTTCTCATTACAATGATTAATTCAGTATTTTTTGTTCATATTTGAAATGTTCTATTTATCTCGTATCCTATTATTTTCTTTTATTGTTAAATTCGTTTTACCAATGCAGTAGCTCGTGGCGACGTTCGGTATCACACTGAAGATGGTATACACTTGGACTGACCAGTTCATTACTTCTCCCACTCTGCCTAATTCCCATTCACATTCACATCCCCCACTTCTGAAATTAAGGGTACGCTTTCGTCGGTTTGTCTTTATGTTGAAAAACTGACGGCGCGGTGAGAGTACTCACCAACGGCGGGAAACGGCCCCCACCCCATTGTCATTTTGTTGGGTACAGAATCGATTCACTATTATTTATTAATGCTGCGGGTGGGGGGGGGGGGGTGTGTAGGTGGAGGAGAGTGGCAGATAGTTCCAGATTAACTGCCGGGATTTTTTTTTTCTATGTCGTTATTTGCCTTGAGCTTATGGGATGCCTCCAGGATGGGCACGAGAGATTTCAGTCACACGAGAGGGGTGGATTCAGGTCGATACAGAGCCTGCGCACCTGGGGTTGGTGTACTGACGGTAGGGGATATGCAACTGGCAAGTCAGAATGATTTCAATGGACCATGTGCTGCATTTCGGCGCAAATTAGTTGTTTTCATAAATGATTTTATTATGTGAAAGAGGAGTTTGGGCCGTTGAGTACTTTTAATTTGTTAGTTTAACATTTATGATACATGTATGATACATATGTGATACATAAATAGATAATTAGGAAAATTCATGAATTCAATTTTGTCAAAAAATCAGTTTTATTGACATCAACTGGGAAATAGCCATTAATTTACAGACCATAAAGTTCAAACGAGTCTATCAACAGTTACTCGAAGTAAATTGAGAACTCTTGTGAGGAGATCGGGAACGAGGTGAAGAACTGGGCCTTCGATTATACCCGAAACCCCATCAACAACTCCGGATATGACTCCCTGAAGTGATCCCGTGACATTTTTCAGAGTATTATTTAATAACAATTCAACTCGCCCGAGAATACTTGTTAGCTGCTCGATGAGGCCCCTATTTAGGATTGCGTTAGGTGCTTTCTCGAGTTGCGCCAGGGTGCGGACGAGGAATACCCTCACCTGGAGCAAAATACTAGTGACCAGACCTCCGACAGGTGTTTTATCGAGTTGAGAGTCTTCTAATTTAGGAATGAGGGACTCGATGCTGTTGAGGAGATTATCAATTTGCTGGACCGATTGGGAAACTGACGATCTGTTTCTTATACGGCTGAGGAAGCCGCTCCAGGCTGGAGCGAATCCAGGGTTGGGTTCGGGGTCTGATGCGAATTCGAAGTCTTGGGCCGCAGCGAGGGTCACAGTCTGCAATAAACAATACGACGATGAGTCGTAGATTAATATTTTTTTTTTTCATCTCAGTCGTTTTTCTACTCCATCATCTTCTGGGTTTATCAGCCCTATCCGGCACCTAAATATAAGCGACTGGGTCAGGCGAATTATTACAGTTACAATTATTACAGTAATGCAAGGGACAAATTTTGTTTTTTATTGTTTCATTAAAACATAAAATGACAACTTTCTCTATTGATGAAAAATGTAATAAAAATTTTGACTTACGACGAGAGCAACAAAAGACATGAAAAATCTCATGTTGATTTTTTTCGTTTTAACGCAGGTGGAACAGTCGATTCGAACAATCTGAAGTAACGATGTATTTTATGCGCATTACCCAGGTTTATATACCAAATTTAAATCGATAAAAATTTTGGGAATCCAGGGAGTGTACCAGATACACTAGTGACGTTACTAAATGTCATCACTAATATTTGCAATTACGAGCAAAGATAAGGAAGCAAATAAGATCACTGACAACACTCGTGCATTAATTTGATTAATTCCACTTTCAGGACCTGTTGTCTTTACGTGAGAAATATAAAATTTCGAAATCCTTTTAATATTATGAAAAAATTATGTGACGATCCGCTTCCAAATAGTTTTGGTGGAAAATTAAAGATCCCGCAAAATTTTTCTTTGCCATTTTCCCCTAAATCTGTTTATCTCGACAGAATCAATAATTTAAATAATTTTTTTTAATTTACCATCTGCATTTACAGCTGTCGATAACTTACTCCTCCCCAATAATTCCCTAGACCCAAAAGTGATTCCAACTGTATTCTTTATCTACTGCAGATTCCAAAGCCCCCAACCAACTCTTAATAACACAGATCCATTCGGACTGATAAGTGTTATCAGTAAATAACAAAAAATTATCGTATCTCAACAAATTCGCCGTCATATTTTTTCCTCAATTCATGCAAATGATGGGCTAAACAGATAAGACAAATGAGATACACAAACAAATTATGATGAATTTATTTACTCGTACGATTTATTAAAGCAATTATCTTAATCCTACTTCAATGTACACAAATTTTTAAATAAACTGACTAAAATATTCCCCCCACGTTCCGGTGATAATTAAGCTGTGAATGCTGATGACTGTAATCGTAGCCTTGATCGTATCCCCATTCACTGCTGCTAACTGAATTTTGTACCCCCTGGGGACCAATCGTGTGTGTGGGATTGTGATGACTCGGATGACTCGGATGACTCGATGAGTATTCGCTGCCTTGAAAGTGATTGAAATTACCCCATCCGAGTTGTGATGCCCTCGTCCAGTCATTATTGCCTGCAATGCCAACAAAATTCCATGACTGAAATGACTGACTACTAAGATGAGTCAATGTTACCCATCAAATTGATTCATCTGCACTTAATTAACTAATTAAATCTCCGCACTAGACGAAAACTTATCCCAAAGTTTTAATTTAAATTGCAAGAGAAAATTCTTCCAACGAAAAATAAATGACTCACCAACATTATGTGATAAAGTAGTCGGTGCTGAAAGCCCTGTAGCAGGTTGCAAAGGACCAGGTTGACCAATCTGAGGAGTAGAAAGACCACCGAGTGATCCAGGAATGGGAACTGAACTGTGAACTCCACTCATAGTCGTGGTGGTGGTTGGCAACACCTGGCTGACTATAGTAGCTGCCACCTGATGAACAACACTAGCTGGTGAATGATGAATAGTACCACCTGAGGCTTGGTGGAGACTCGTTGGTACCTGGGGTATGCCACTGGGTACCTGAGGCATCAATTGACTCAGTTCTGCCATTCCATATTGGCAGGGGGCTGGACTCGATGAAAAATTCTGCATCGAGTGGCCAATGCTACCTGTGTGTTTACGCATTCGTGCACGTCTGTTGCTGAACCACACCTGTTGAATCAACATGAATCCTAGTGTTGAGGCTTTCGGGGTCAGGGTAAACGGTAGTCGAATAAATAAAATCCTTGGAAATTTGGAAATTCCATTTCGAACAAAGGTTCATAGATTACTTTGATTACCTGTATTCTGGCTTCTGTTAATCCTGTTCGCTGAGCCAACTCTTCCCTCGCATAAACATCAGGATAATGGGCCCTTTGGAACGAAGCCTCCAACTGTTCTAGTTGGGTTCCGGTGAATGTTGTTCTACTTCTTCGCTGTTTTCTTCTCAGCGTTATGCTGGGTTCACTCTCGGTATCTGACTCGTCCATACTCTTCACATTATGACCTGATCAACAACAATTCAAGATTTGAGAATGCAAAAAAACAAATAAATAAATTTTACATCATAATACGTATTTGACGAAAATAAAAATTTGACGAAAGTAATTATCGCACCGAGCGCTCCTGCGATACCAATGGGATATTAATCCGTAATAGAATGATTAAGGAATCCTTTAAACCCCGGAAATTCATCGCATTGACACGCCTACAGGAGAGCAGAAACGCACAAAGGTTAGGCCGTAATTAAGGCCGATCGTAAGACTCTAGAATTCTATCATTAAACTCCGAGAATTAACAGAACAAAAATACATGCTTTTGTGGGGTAATAACCGGGTAAAGTTGATGGCGGTTTTATCGCAGTTTTTAGAACCTCAACGTGTGTTCAAAGAAGTAAGAAAATAGTCGTATGGATTGTCATAAAATTTGCTTTAAAATAGTACATAAAACATGGCCCATTTTGTCTTAATCTGCATTTTGCCGTTTCGAGAATTTTAGTTGAGTCAACAATTAGATGTATTCAACAATAATAACAACTAAAATTCATAATAAATATTGTACAAGTCGGTCTGAAAAATTCATTTAGGTTTTTGTGGTAATTCTTTCTATTTCTTTACTCAGATAATTACCGAGGGGTGAAAAAAACTTTTTTATTTATTCTCCAGGTGTATATATATACATTTTTCTTAAAAAATTGCATCCAATAATTTCGAAGACCCGAGTCTCGTGCCCTCGAGAAACCGTAAAATCCCCACTATTTTTTCTGAATAGCGTGATTAAATATTCACACTCGACTAAATTTTAACGCTCGCTCGGTCAATTGATCCCGTCATCGGAATGAAGACGGAGACCGAGTGACATTGATCTTATTGTGATGCTCAAGAAGGAAAACACTGGAGTTTCAATCTTCCGGGCTGTCGATTGCATTTTGGATCTCTTTAAAATTCGAGAAAAGACTGTAAATCCGTGCTCAATGTACACAAATAAACCTTATAATCTTACTCCATTCAAAAAAGATTGGATTTTTGGGGGAAATGAACATTCATTCATGTTCTCACAACAGACGGTCTTTACTTTCCATTTATTCCTCCATTTGATGTACAATAACAAGGAATTGAGCAACACGAATGGGTCTTTTCAGGAGTCAGTACTTTCCTGGCCCTAAATACTGTTCAACAGCCGCTCTTCCATGGTCCCTAAATACCCCACGTTTTAGGACTAAATAAGACGATATTTGTTCACTTTTGTCTCGGTGTCGCTCCACTTAATATCGATGCACTCGATTCACAATGAATTCCACGATTTTCCTCAACTGCTAATGACCTCTCTCGACCTCTCTAATCAATTTTCATCAATTAGGCATCAACCCACCCACATTCATCCACTCCATTGCCCCAAAATCACAGCAACATACTCTCTACTAATTACAGGGGCCTCTGGGCCCTCCCGAAATCTCAAAATTCATCTGTCTATCTGGATAAACTATTTCTGTCGAGATGCTTAAGCCATATCACCTGTTCATCTCTACCCACAGCCCCCAATAAATAACAACCCCAACTATTTTCTAATTTCTTTTGTCGGTGGATACTGCCCACAGGCGTGAGAACCAACCCTGTAAGTGACCCCGGAACAAGTTCCACATTGAAATAACAATTCCAAAATACGTATACACATGTCCACCTGTGTACAACCACCCGCAGTTCATTGTTCCTATTTATTCCATTCGTTTACATTGTTGTGAAATAAGAAATATTGCCAAACATAGATTCCGAAGTCTTTTTATTCCTCTCCGAAGATGACAAGAATGTAAAGAAGCCGACTGAGAAAAGTGAAGGATGGCTATTATATCTGGTAAATGCAACTTGTCCGACGGCCCACTATTCAACTCAAAACCTCTTGCGCTCTCCCCCTCTCTCTCTCTCTCTCCCCCTCTTTTATCTTCTTTTTGAAGGAAATTTTACTAAAGAGATGCGACTCAGCCTCAACCACTGTCAAAAGCATAAGTTTTGAATCGAGCCTCTTCGGCCTCGATATTATACTGCGCTGGAGAGCCAAAGAGGGACCGACTTCTCATAGTGACACGTTGACTTCTTCGACGCACTTTGCGTCATCCCGGACATCTTGAAAATATTTCAAATCAGGGGGATTTGGAGGGGACGGGGGAATGACAAATTTTATGGTAATCCGTTGATATTTTCGAGAATTATTCGACGAGGTGAACGATTAAGATGTTAGATACGGATTCTTATCAATTATTTAGATCGTTTTTTCAAAGTACTGACGTTTTTGTGAGTGCTACCTGTGGCCAGGACAGGGAGACGTGAGGATACGGTTTTTGAAATTTTTTTATAGGGAAAAGGTTGAGGTGGAATTTTTTTTCGTATCGCTGAGGACGTGTGGGAGGAAGGGAAGAAATTATGAATTAATACGTCCGCGATTCGTTTTGGCGTAATTTAATTATCAATTACAGGGGATTCGTTAAAACGGATCGCGTGTTGAGAGTTATAACCGGGTGTGATTTTAAAAATGTTCTGGGCATATCTCACGGGGGAATATATCGTTGGGCCCTTTTGGCATTCCTCGCCCTCTGACACCTCACTCTTTTTCATTTCCTCTCGTCTTTTGTTTTGCGTTGGGGAGCAGTGGGAAGAAAGAGAGAGAGTAATAACAATGGAGTCAGAACGAGAAGGAAGTGGGAGATGAAAGGAGGTGGAAGTGGAGGAGGAAAGAGTTGCGAGGAAATACGCAGTTTGGGGTGTGTGATCGTTTAGGGAACCATATGTTGAAGTTGTAACGAGTGAGCATCGGAGGGCGGCACCCGATGAAATGTTTTATAGATTATCTTTCACTTCCAAATTCATTTCTACCTTTAACGAATGGTAAATGTTGGTTGAGGGCATTGATATCGATCTCAATCGGAAGCTTGAGCCGGCAGTTTCAGTTCAGGATTGATAAAAGTAAAATAATTTTTCGTCAATAGAACTAATTCACTATTTATCGAGAGATATGCGAGTAAAAAAATTTGGTCTTGACATCCTGATGCACCCGTTGCAACTGAGTTGATCGCAGGTCTTATTAAGGCAGCTTTTAAGCCCTAGAGTTGGAAAATTATTTTCGAAGAATTGCAGAACCTCCGGAGGTCCGAAAAAAATTACGAAGGATCCTCTCCCCCCGGTGTTTCGTTTTCCAACTCGATGTAAAACTGTGTCGAATCGCTTTCTTCGGGGCCGACAGTGGGAAAAGCCAAAATGCCGTCACCCGAACGGTTATAAATCTCAAACTCGCTGAAAAAAAAGAAACCCAAGCTGCCGCTCTTTCTCTCTCCCTCGCACTCCTAAATAGCCGACTCAGTCAACACGTGGGGGTCCTGGAGTATCCTGAAAAATGGGGTGGCGTGGTGCGTGTGAGGTCCTAAACGGTAACAAAATGCCACAGATACTGCGTGCAGTAGCGTTTGAGGACATGACAATGGGGTACACCTCCGGTGGCGATTTATTCAACGATTGCCTCTTGGTATGTCCTGTCAACGCCCGGTGGGAAGTCAATGAATTACTGATGATATTTTTTTCCTTCGGTTCCTTTCAATCAACGCAATTTGGCATCTTACGCTAAACTATTTCCTCTCTTCTCCCCCCTCCCCCCCCCCCCTCCTTTCGGGAAAAATTCCGGAATTTTTTTCACGACTTCAGTCTTGACATCCGAAAAAAATTGTCTCAGGAATTTATTGAAATATCTGATTGGATGAATTTGAGTTAATTGGAGAGTGACACCAGCGAGGGCTGATTGTAATTCATACTATTTTAATTAATTTCGGAAAAATACATTGTTAGAATGAATTCATAAATGAGAAGCAATCGAAATGAGATAAAAGCGAATGAGAGGCGGTGGGTGCCTTTAAAACGGGGCTAGGGGGAGTTTGGGCGAGGACCCATTAGGCTAATCCCTCGTCGGCGGCCGAGGCCAAAGGAATAAGGAAGAGAATAAGAAGGAATAAGAAAGCCACAGGCTACGTGTCATTCCTGAGCGGTGTGCTCTCTCCAACGCCGACACCTATACGCCCTATACGTGGAGTTCTCAATCCCCTTCATCCAATCTCATTATTAACTATCACAGACCCTGACACAAAAACAAATTCTTAAACAAATTCCTTCATTCCTCCCCTATCCATCGTTCAACTTATTGATTTGCACATTTCCCCGACCGAGTGCTGGGCACGTGCATTCAGATCGCCAGAACGAGATAGATAATTTTTATCAGATGAAAAAAAAACAACTCCCAACTTACTTTCTCCCTGCGATATTCTAAAAATGTTTTTTGACGGACGAAAACAGTTTTAAAAAATTTTAAAGCCCTTCGACATTTGTTTAAAGTAAGTTGGTTTTGGAAAATTTGAAAATTCTTGACTCACATGGCCGTAAAAAAATAAACTCTGTAATTCCCCTGGCTCCTTGGAATGAGTGCCACTGTCGACGTGTGGCAGGCGGTTCTTTTGATCTCAGCGGGGCTCACTCGCACGTATCCCTCGCGCCTCTCAAACCACCGCATTTCTCGTCCAGTCGAAAAAACCATTCAACTCTTTTTCCAAACTGCCCCCCCCCTCCCTCCTCCCTCCCCCCCGTTACCCCCCACCCCCAACAATATCACGTCTTTGTTCCGCTTTCTTTTCCTACTCCACATGTTAACATATGAAATCCTGTTTCTCTCCGTATTTATCAAGAACAAAAATGAGAACACGAAGAACCGATTGTTCAATTTGAACATGAATTCCGGACTTCCAGAAACACATTCCAATGCGTTGTCGGCTGTCACCTCTCATTATCAAGTTAATTTTTTATGTTTAATGCGTCTTCAGGTGAATTAAAATGAAGAAAAAAATTAAGTAACATTTTTATGTGTGAATAACATCGTTAGGGGATGAAAAAAAACCTCCCTCGTAGTTCTGGGGAGAGATGAGAGGAGTAAGTGAATTAAAAATAAAGATACGAAGACGTCGTTTTGCGGTATTTTTTTTTCTTCAGGTACTCTTTTGGTTCCGGCTGAGAGCAGGAGGGATGAGTGCGTGTCCTGGTAAGTTATTGACACTCCTGTAATCTGTTTGTCGGACATGTGGGCAACATGGGGGCTAATCCAGGCCCTCACGCCCACTTTAGATTAAATTCTCCCTCCGCTCCTCTTTTTATTGACTCTTTTAGCTGTGCGAAGAGAAGTGAGTCTTTTTTCATGGTTTTATATTAAATTTTTTGATGGAGGATTTAAAAGCCATATGAATGGCGCAAGGATTTTATTTATGTATTTAGAGACTAATTAATATAGTCCATTTAATCAGATGAAATCTCTCTTTCCCATTGTTTTTCATGAAGCGAAGCAAAGGGAGAGGACGCAATAATTATGAAAGGAAAAAAATATTGAAAATTATGTGCTCACCAGCTCCAAGGATTCCGTTGATAGTGTAATCCTTTTTGCTATCGTCCATTGATCTACTGGTACATCGTAACAGTCGAGTTATACAGGTGACACTTGGCGCTTCCTCGTAACCCTCCTGCAAAAAGTAAAAATATTGTTCTTCTTAACTAAATTAATTAATGCTAATCACATGCTCGTATGTGCTATCATCAACTTCTCCCTTAACAAATGACAACTTAACACACGCCGATTGCCCCAAAAATTCTCACATTTTTCTATCAAACCTCCAAAGTGCAGCTGCAAAAACTGGGAATAAAAAAGCTCCCGATTCTC
This sequence comes from Diachasmimorpha longicaudata, assembly GCF_034640455.1. Taxonomy (NCBI): domain Eukaryota; kingdom Metazoa; phylum Arthropoda; class Insecta; order Hymenoptera; family Braconidae; genus Diachasmimorpha; species Diachasmimorpha longicaudata. The sequence goes on along the minus strand of NC_087238.1, from coordinate 5,143,919 downwards.
ATCCTCGATAAAATATCAGGATCTCCTGATCTTCATGATCTTCGGCCGGCATCTCCAAAACAAAAACGATATCGCCCCTGAGATTTCCCCATCCGAGGGACTCTCATATTTTTTTTTTTTCGTGTAAAAGGCGCATGTGAGTATGTACAGGATGCGTCGGGGCCCTTTTGCGATATCGGGGCGATGACAGCGACGAGAGAGACCGAGGAACGAGGCCCTCAGGGGCCCTCAGGAACGCCCCCTTCCAGCATTAAATGCCGTATTAATGCCGCAGCCACGCTCGACGCGAGATCTTCTTTTTTATCCGATTCTATTTCCATCTTTCTTCACTTACACAAGAAATCCAAAGTTCAACGTATATTCCCCGCACGGGAGTTTTTATTCCGCGTTCCTTTATTTTTCGACTCCTCGCAGATTTCAATTTTTTTTCGAGCCGATTTATCTCTTTATCAGTGGACGTCCTTTCGATTTTTTTTTCATGTCTAATACATCTGAAGTTATAGAACATTAACCATTGTAATATGGTGATGGTGTGAGTAGTCCGTAGCGCAGGATTCAATAGTTTTTATTTAAAAAATTGAAACGAGTAACAGAAGTGATTTCTTAGGTCGATTATCACCGTTCGTTAATTCAATTTCTATAGTTTTTTCACTCGATGATGCTGATGGCTGGGGAAATTGAAATTGAGACGGATGGTAATTGCTGAATGCAGATGGATGATGGCCCTCGGAGACTTACGGCAAGGATTATGGTGGGTGTACATGCCGGCAAGTTACGTATTAGAGGACACGCGAATCCCTCGGGGCCATTCACGTTATACGTGAGGACTTTTTCCTCTGGGTAACGCGTATTAAAAAATTCACGGCTGATCGCGAGGAGAGATGCATAATATATTTTAGGACAATGGGGGGTGTTGTGATGACATTTTAGTAGAAAAAAAAATAGGAATATGGAGAGAGGAAAATTATTGAAACATTTCGCGCCTCTTCCGTAATCTGTCGGTCAAAATAATATTCAGTGACAATGACAAGTTTTAGAAGAATTAAGGGTTCACTGAAAGAGTGCGTAAGGGTTTGGTAATTTTTACTGAATATTTTTTTGCGTGTGCTACAGTCGTTTTTTCAATTTTCAAACAGAGAAAATCATATATTAATAATTTTTTACCTTAATAAGTCGTTGTCGGATTTCATACGGATACATTTCCGGGTTATCCCGCCTCAGTTGCATAATCCTAGCTTCAACTTCCGCTGATGCGACTCTGGGCTTACTCCCCCCAATGACTCCAGGCTTAATCGACCCAGTTTCCTCAAATCTATTTAAAATTTTTGATACACAGCCGTGAGATACTTTGAGATCCCTCGATATCTTGCAGGGGCGAATACCCGCGTGTGCCATCTCCACAATTTGCTTTCTGATGTGATTGGGAAGGGGTCGTCCATTTATAAAATGTCCGCCCAATTGGTTTCTCCGACCTTGACCTAAAGAAGAAGAAAAAAAAATTTTTTGAGGTAAAAAAAGAACAAAATTTTTGTCCGAAATTAAAAATATCGAGATTTCGTCATTGAAAAACCAACATATGTCTAAAACATTTATCATAAATTGGAAACAAATACTTGTGTCCTATTCTCGTGTGATCGAAATGAGAAGAAAAAATAGTCATTAACAATAGCTCATAAACAGCGTTAAATTAGAAAAAAAATATAAGTGTGGGCGTGTTGAGTCATTTATTCGGTTATCGCGAACTTCAACTCCGATCATTAGATTCTTTTTTAATTAACCACCCCCCACACGTGACACTGCCACTGCATAATCATTCCGCGATGGGTTAGTTTGTCTCATCCCCAATTACCCCCATAATCGCAATATATATGTAATTACAGTATTTACGTATTCCCTAGGCGACTCAGTGGAGAACCATGACTATAGTCATCCTGCATTAAATCCTTCACTGAAGACGCTTAATTACTATTATTGAGAATGGAATACCACCGCATGACACGTCATTCATAGCCCGTAATATCCAAAGCATACGTAATTGATGATTATGACGTATGATCCATCCCTCGTGGTAAATCAGTTTATCGTTACGAAAATAAACAACAATAGTATATTTCAGGACAAGTCCCAACGGAATTATTCGTCGAGTGAAATTATCGTCCGGGTCTGCGGCGAGAAATATTCCGTAAAAATTACCGGACTCGCGGGTCGCTCACCGATTACGGAATCGACTGGGTAATTTTACGTGACAGTATCGTAATTTCAGCATAAAATTACGGAAGTTTCGGGGAAAATTTCGTGGTAGTTCCACGCGAAAAATTAATTTTTTAAAAATATTTCTCTCCACGTCGAAGACGAAAATACTGTAATAATAATATTAATTAATAATACCGTAATATTAATATTATTATTAATTAATTAATTATTATTATTATTATTGATGACTTGATTCACCGTATCTTCGCGTTATGCAGTAAATAAAATATATCAACCACCGTATCATTGTGTCCTCTGAATCGATTGTAAATAATCCATTGTAATTTATCCACAAATACAGAAGACCTACCTTGGAAAGGATAGCCAGTGAAGAAGGGCCTCATGCCTCCAGTCATGTCCATGTTTAATCCGAATCCCCCCAACATTCGAACCACAACCGCTGTCCACACACTCGAATTTTCCTCCTCACGAAACTTCACTTCAAACAAATTCCAAAAATCGGTGACACTTCTATTCAACAATATCACAATTCGTGGAAAAGCCCGGAGTATGCGACGATAATAATGCGATGCCCACGGACTCAGCGAGAGTGTGCGAAGGTTGAACCCTTCCGCTATGCGAAAAGCAAAAACTAGTGAAAGGGAAAAATAGTAAAAAAAAAATGGAGAAGAAGGAATACTTTTCGTGGTGAGTGTTACGAATGCAATAACGCCCGGACTGGAGTCAGAGATTTTTCTTTGGTTCCCTTCCCTCGACGCTTCGAAGGGGTATCCCCCTATGTGCGATCAGCCTTAAGGGGGGCTGATCTCTGGCTCATGCTTGACTGTGCTCATTTGGTTTTGTCTTGCTTGCCTTTGGGAAAGGGAAACGTTATTGTTGTTTGTGTTTAGGTTGGCGCTGGCCAGGGTGACGCCCTTAGACACGTGGTTGGTAAGTGAGAGCTAGGGAATGGGCGGTAACAACACATGGTAACGCCTACGACGTGTGCCCCGGATTGTGGTGGTGATGCTGGAGAACGAGGAGAGAATTCACAATTGAAGGTTTTTGGCCATTGAAAATTTCATGCAGGAGTTAAGTGGGTGAGGCGAATTAATTAAAGATTTTTTTGGAACAGGGTACGTTGATAATTGTTGCCGGGAGGGTGGAGAATTGTGGATGGTTCAATTGAGATGATATTCTACGGATTTACCAGGAAAATCAATTATCAATGAGCTCTCGTCATCATGTACTAATTTTTCGGAGGGAAATCGGTCAATTTTTTGATTTTCGTCCCCGGAAAAATACGGGAAATCCAAAATTGAGGGAATTTTCAATTTGTACGAGGCCGATATAGTTGTCCTAAGCCAATAAGAAAATTTTACTATGCGGCACAGTAATTTTTATCGGAATTACACTACATAAATTGTCAGATTTTTCTCTCCGTGTAATGAATACATCTCTAAATAATTTCACACTCCAGATTTTAAGACATTTTTTTATCAGACATTTTTTTCGGATATTTAAACCGGTTATCAGCGTTGAGCATACAAGAACCTAAGCTTTCTTAAACTTGAAAAAACAAACAGGAAAATCGGCTGTGAAATCATCTCAACAAGTTTCAAATTTACAGACTCATCTCCGGAAGTGAAATCATGAGAGCATAATGTTCTCCAATAAAATTTACAACCCCCCATAAACGTTGGTAGGCTCACGTGGCTCACCCATAGAACAGTATCAAAAAAAAAAAAGGAAAAAACATTTTCCTGAAAGATCCTTCGGAGTCCCCGTAGCGCAATAATTGCGACACTTTTCACGTAAAGGCAGTTCTCAGCGATGAACAAAGGTCTGTCGTAACGTTTTGCCAGGTTCCCCTGGAGAGTCCTTCGTTGAAGTATTTACAGCCCCAGTGTCATGGCGCGAAAAATCATGATGTATGTATGATGGGATGTTATAAATTTTATGACAAGTCACTTATAGACTCTGGACGAGTCATTGTTTAGAGGGTTGTAAATCTTTTGGGAAAACGGTAGCGTTGAGGGGAAGGTTGGAAGTTAAGCGAGAAAAGGGAGTTTTTCGGTCTTGGGAGAGACTCCGGGGGTCCTGGAGTGTACGAAGAACAACGAAGACTCCAAACTATAAAGATGGACAATCGTTGGACCATGTCAATTGGGTAGATGTACAGGTGAAACCAAAACTCATAATTTTGGAACTATTGACTACTGTTGTCCATTTTTTTTCTCAGCAGTTTGCGATAATAATTTTTCCACTCAATTATTTTTAAATTTTTCATTAATAAGTTTTGGTACGCGATGAAAAATTATTTCTAGTTTTGCTACATTTTACAACATTTTCAGCCAAATAATATTATATATAATTTGTTGAAAAAAATGCTCACAAAATGAATACAACATTTTGTTGATCCCGTTCTCACCTAGTTTACCATAACAACACCCTTCCCCATTCCAAGTTATTCAAAATGAGAGACAAAAAACGGGAATAGAATGAATTCTTTGGAATAAAAAACATATGTATAAACGTAGGAGTCAGTGTGCGGTCCCCATTGGGGCCAGTGCCGTCCCGACATTTGACAAGAACTGATGCCCAAATATATTTCATTAAGATTTATTGAGACTTTGACAAATTGCCTCCCTTTTAATAGAATTTTTTTTCATCCAACTGTTCTAGGACCTCAGAAATCCTCATATGTGGTCCACTGAAAATTTCTACCCAGCATACTAATATGAGTGGATAGGAGAAAATGGGAAAATAATTTTTCGGATTCTCCGAATACCGATACACCGGCACCCGTGATTTAGGGGATATAATTGTTTTGAAAATTAGGGTCAAATTAGAATTGAGACAGATGTGCCAGTGATTTTTGTCAGAATTATCTCTACGAGAAATATTTTACATTTTTTTACAGAATTCTTCACCCAATTTTTTTCAATACAATCAATAAACCCCTTGAAAAATCAAAATGTTAACAATTTCATTTTGATTATATTTTTTTTAATATATTTGAAAATAATGGCTTTAAAAAAGTCCTCTTACTCTCCTTTAAACCTAAAATTTCCCTCCAAATCCGCAAAAAATAATGTTCTACCCCTTCCGTAATTATTTTTAGAACTCAAAAGCGACCATAACTCCACCGGGCTCATAACCCTCAGGAGAAAAAAAAATCGTAATATTTCTTTCAAAAACACCCGAAAGAAGAATAAAATAATGGAAATTGGAAGAAGGTGCAAAGCAGCGCTGAGGACTTCACGCCGCGTTTCGAAAGTGATAGCCTCTGTAATTTTCTGAAAATGTGTTGGTACCTCATGGCACCGTCCGGCAAACTTTTTTCGACCCTAATAGAAAAGCAGAACACAAATAAAATACTGCATTCACTCGCTCGCTAGTAAATAACCCATCGCAGGTCAACACATGAATTTAAAAAAATAAATAAATAAATAAACTCTATTCGAACCGAAAAAGAAATTCTCTGCATTAGTACTGGAATGTCGGGATGAGTTTTGGGGTTAAGAAATGTTCAGCGAATGCAGTCGGAGGGTAAAGACTCTTCTATATACTGCCGGCATTATTTCAACTCGAGTGCCATGAGGTCACTCAGTACATATCTCACGAAGTAAATTACGCACAAATATCCAATGTTATTAGTGAATCACTGGGAGGTACTCTCAGCTACTTGGATTCCGAGAAAGATTCCCCTCCGCTCTATTCGTCAGAACTCGACAATTACATTTAAAGTCTAAAAAAGTCTAAATACTTGTCAAGTATTTTCACTAGACAAATGGCACTCTGTGACGTCCCATCGAAGCCTGGACTTGAAAGTCGACAATATAAAATGGCGACAGACGGTATCCACACACGTAATCAATGAAAAAGACGTATCTTCCATTTATTGTAATGAGTTTTGAGTGCAGAGTATGCAGATATGAAGGAACATGTATGTCCCGGGTCAGAAGGGCCCTCTCCTGTTCCAATTTTGTGCCCAATAAGACTAATTCCCTCAAAGGCGCCGCGCCGACTGCGTCCGTCGGGTTTCTCCATCACTTCTTCTTTTATTTTTTTCTCCTTCTTTTTCTACAACACTCGGTGCTCAGGGCCCATTGCCAAATTTCACGTAAATTATGCCACCCCACAGATTTACGGGCCTCTCGTGCTTAAACCGGGAAATTTTCAATTTTTTTATTTGCATTAAATTCTAGTGGAAATATATACACATAGCCTCTATATACAGACAGATATATATATTCTATGTACATGAAATATTTATTTAACGTTTACATAATAATGTGGCGTATGGAATTGTTTAATTTTGTAAAACGATCGTTTAATGTGAATTATATTTAAATTATAAATAATAAATAATAAATAGTATTATTATATATTATGTATTTACCTGCACATATTAGCAGGAGATTGAGAAATAATTTAATTATGTAATTAATTGATTTTTGATTTAGTCAAGACGAGAGAAGCAAAATTGACAGAGAAGACCAGTTTTTAAAATGAAAAATTGGGCCGTCGCTGGTGAATTTCTTTATTGAAAAGAGTACTCCCACTTTGAACCACCCCTCTTGCATAAAGTTAAGAATTAAAATTAGCTCAACATTTCCAACTCCCACTGGAGTTAATAAAACCGACGTAAGAGCCAGCTCGACTGCCCAAAGAGAAGAAGACCATTCTAATGAAAGGCACGCGCACTTCTGACGGCTCTTGGCGTGAGAATAAAATAATTAGTTCGCCGGCATGAGTGTACCGGTGCCCCTAAAGAAAGTAAAAAATAAATGGAAAAAAAAAAACAAATCGTAAACAAAGGAATTAAAAAAATCCATAGCTCGGAGGTGCGGGTGTGAGGGCCAGGGAAAAACGAGGAGTGAGAACAAAAGAGTTCGAATGAGTCTGTCGGAGAGAGTCGAATGGTTTGAGAATGAAAAAAAAAATCGGGGAGGGGTGGTGGGAGGATGGAGAGAGTGAGGAGATGAGGCTGAAAATACCGGTGGAGGTTGGGTGGATGAGAGAGGAGGATGGAGACCTGGACCAGGTGCGTCGTAAAGCGTTAGAATGATGCTCTAATAAATCCCAGTGAAAAATTGCAATGCCTCGGGGGTTTAGTTGTCGAGAGGGCATATCTCTCTTCCACTCAATCCAATCGCCTGTCGAGAAAACTGGGAGGTTTAAATTTGCGGGTATTGAAAGTGTGGATTGACATGGAATTAAATGGCACTCAGGCTTATACATCCGGTTTTTTCGTTTATTTTTATACATAAAATGATAATTTAAAAAATTATTAGTAAGGGAAGGGATTGCAGACTATAATGATATGATGATATGATTGGATTTACGACCCTCGGCTTCGATACGGGGAGAGAAAATTTGTTTTTTAATTACGCGTCTGTTCCCTAATCTGCCAGTACAAACAATATTCGGTAAAAATTACGGAACAGTTGCGCACTTCTTCAGGAAATGTTCAGTAAAAAAATGCGGACATATTCAGTAATTTTGACTGAATACTGATTTTAACTGATTAAGGAACAGACGTAATTTCCAAAGAATTTTCTCTCCGGGTGCGCGAAATGGTGCGTTATTTAAAAAAAAAACTCCGGAAATATCTCAGCTGTTTTTTTTCTTCTCTTAATCAATAGAAGGTCATGTATTGACTACTGTGTAAACCGAGGGCATGAATTTACCAACATTACGACTTGCAGATATTTTACGCCTAGAGAAATATCCTCTCGTACCACACGAGTTGTGTAGCATGCCTCAAGGCGGTTTCCTTTGTTCCCTCACGGCACAAAGGTGTTTTCCGCCTCACACCAAAGCCACGTTTATCGTCTCAAACTCCCTCTTCATTATCTCTGAGTTTATTTTAATTGCGATGTCATTAAACCACTACGACCCTGATTACGTTGAGATTAAACTCAGCGACTATTTTCGGTGGCATGACAATGTTTTTTTACACCGCCATCCCCCTACGGGCTCCACACATGTTCACGAGTTTCCTTATAAATCCTGTCGTACCCCCGATCCTGGATTTTTAAGGGTAGGAAAATTCTATTTGTAGAATTCTTTTTTTTTTCGTAAAAAAAAATACTTTTGACACTTTATGACACTTAGAGCATGGCTAGAGCCCTCCAGATCATCGGATGCCGTTCGTCACAGTCGGTCCTGCTCTGTTAGCACTGATTGGACGCGGCCCGGTGTCATGCGCATGCGACATCGTCCTATTTATCCATTAATTCGGCGTGTCCTCCCTTGAAGACACCCAGTGGCTTACCGCCGGTGTGAAAACCCAACGGGTGTTCTCACATTCAGATGTGCTACCAATTCTGTAATTCGAGTATTTTATCCTGAAATGTCTGCAGCTGAAATCCCAACAGGACCATTTGGAAAAGCCGTTGCGAATGTATTATAGAGTTAAACGAATGAAGCCAGTGAATTCTTTCATAATTTTTGAACTCCGTGAGGCCCTTCTGCGCCTGAGGGAGGCCCTCCGGGCGATGACAATCAGAAGTGTTTCAAAATATCGAGAGGGTTTTTCCTATTTGATAAATCGTCAAGACGGTGAGGGGTTTGAGGGAGGGAAATCATTGGGATGATTTTTTTTTTCAGTTGTTAGGGCCCAGAAAATTAAGGGTTTAGTGGAAAATCCGTTATTGGTGGAGTAAATGCGGTTGATAGCGATTGAATATGGTGGGGGGGATATGGTTTATTTGAGTGTCTAATGAGACTGCTTGTCATGTTTTATTGGATAGATCAAATCAATTTTCTTCAACGACCTGCTAATGCAATCCAGATGGCGAGGATACGTTCCGGTTTTAAGTCACCGGGGATGAGTATTTTTTCCCACCGTCTAATTTAATCTTTCACGGAACAACGACGAAGCCGAAACAAATTTTCGTGTTCAAGTTGATTATTGGTATGAAAACATCCACTTTATCATTAACGAATCAATCGGGATGGACGGGAGAAAAGTCTGGGAAGAATTACTGTGCCGGGGACTAGAACCGCAGTGCAAAATGCTGGCTTCCTAATATTTACAAACAGCACCACAAAATTTTAAAGTTTATTATTTTTTATTTGAGATTGAATAAACAATTGATAGAAATTTTTAAAAAATTCCTGTCTGGGTCAGTTGGTTTATTGGACCTTTTTTCATTTTTTAGTGTACCACACAGCAATTTTTCGGTAACTCACTGGACTTTGTCAGATTTTTTATTTATACGAGACTGATAGTTGTCCTAATTTTACTATGCGGCATGGTAACTTTTCTCAGGTCTGCAGTTTCCGCCGGAATTGTTATCGGAATCACACGATAAAAATCGTCAGATATTTCTCACCGTTCAATAAAATGTATCGGACATAGCGGGATTTTATTTTAAAATTTATGATTTGAAAATCAGAATGTGCCTTCTTGCAACTACAGAAAATTCAGGTACCACGAAACAGAAATTTCTAAGCGAGCCAAAATAACGGACCGAGTATCTGTTGAATTTTCACAGGGTTAAAGTAAACAAACGATTTAAAAAGTCACAAAAAAGTTGGATGATCGGGTTAAAACGGTTAACGGGGTTAGTGTCAGACCTCTGGCTAATCCTCAGTACCTAAGACGGACTAAGTTGTCATGGGATATGTCACGCGATGCCAGTAGGGTAGCAGGGCATTATCTTACCAGGGGGTCGGTTTTCTCAATCTTTGAAATCATCTCTCCACTGCACTTCTCTTCTCCCCATAATCTCCGAAAGATGCTGCCTTTGATCATCCAAAGTCGTTCATGCAGAAGTCGAGATTCTCCCGGTTTTGCCAAAATATTTGTCTGGTGTCAACGTGGAGGGTCTGACACTTCAAAAAGTTGTAGGAGATTGTTATCTTAGGAATCATAATTCAAATATGTTTTTCCGAATTTTAGTTATTCCTCCAGACATTACAAACAATTCTGTCCAATCCGAAAACTCAGTTGCCTAAATGACAAACAATCTGATGAAGGGAAACACCTCTTTCCGATATTTTCAACACCTTTCACGATAATTAATGGGTTATCCTGAGTGACTTTATAAACGAAACGAGCGTCAGAAATGCCCCACCGGTCTGTAACGAAACCGACCTTTATGTTTCGTATGACCTCCGCATAGTCATCGATCATCGGTATCTAGCTGTAGGTTTCATCCCCTTCCCGGGTCTATGTCCCTCTGCGTCGAGGAAAGCCCACCTCGGAGGCCCTACACCGAGACCGTGTAATGAAATCAAAGCGTACAGTTACAAATTTGGTTTTTCAAATTTCTCTGGTAGTGAATTCTGCGTCTGGGTTGGTAAGTTGACGGTGCGTCAAGGATAGGCACCTGATGGGCCGGTTCGGGAAGACTTTTTACGATGAAAATGGGGATTAGTCTCGAAATTTTAAGCCAATTCGATCTCTTCATTAGTCCTGGCTACGCCAATAACGTCGGAAAATGCCAAAATTCAGTCAATATTTTTTATCAAAAATATCTAGACGATTTTTACAGGGTACATTGGTATCACGGGGATGAATGTGGAAGGAAATATTCCTTTGACACCGAGGTCTCACCTCATAATCTCCGCGAACCTGTCGCTGAACAAGCTAAAGCGCTTTGGACCGCCCACGAAATGTTTTTGGATCTCGTCTGGTGAAGCCCGTAATTCCTTGGAACCCGGACGTAAACCTCTTTTTCGAGGTTATCCTCTTCGCGAATGCGGGAGTCCTCGACAGGAGAACAGAGCATTGGCACATGGAAATCCTGAAAGGTCTCAATATTTGACGAAAGCTTTCACGCGTCAGAGAACATTTTTGCCACCAGCGGGACAGGAAAAAAAGCGGATCATTCATTGTTTCATCGGTTGGACGTTTCACAATCAGAATTTAATTTGTCTCGGTCCCAAAGTTCTTGACTTTTTATGGTATAAAAATTATGGAACTATTGAGTGAAAATTTTTTTTTTATCACGAACAAGGAAAACAACGAGATTAACAACGAGAAAAGCCGATAAATGTATTTAATAAATTGTAATTTGATAGGACAAATTGTAATTTGATATGACAAATTGTAATTTAAAATTTTATAGCAGAGTAAACCAAATTGTTTTAAAAATATTTAAATACAAAAAAAATAAGTAAAATATTTACAATCAATAGCCATGAAACAGCACATAATGTAGAATGAATTATTATTATAAAAATGTGAAAATTTTTCCGAGTTAACGTGACACCGATGAACGGAAAAAATGTTATTGATAAGATCATGTTGTAATGTTTAGCGTATATAATTTGGCGCCACATGTAAACTCGTGACATGAGAAAACCGGGGATCGACGCGGCGCGCGGCTCCATAAGTAGCCATGTCATCACGCATTTACGAACTTTGTTCTGCCTTTGAAGAGAAAGACTGGTATGTGAAACCGTCCAACCCCTCCGGTACACCAGGATTCCTTCACTCATTGTACCAATCTTCATGCACCACATCGCGCGAAAAATACACCAAACGCTAATTCATTCTGCTCGCTAGTTTAGTCTTATTGATAGTGGAAAAAACGATGATTTCATTACTCAATCGAATAACTAAATATAAAATTGAGTCATTGAAAAAAATTTCTATTAATTTTTCATTCAACATCGAATAAAAAATGACAGACCTCAAAATTTTATTGTGCTGTTCAGTCAATTTTACGAAGTCACACATCATTAATTACAAAATTTACACTATTGATAGGAATTTCAATGTGTGAGTAAAACACATTCCAATATTTAACATTTTGCACCTCGATTTTAGTACTCGGTACAGTAATTTTTCAATCTTTTCTCTCCGCGTCGCAAAAACTGTTTTTCAAATTTCTCCGAAATTAATTCATCAGATGTATTTCCCGTCAACTCCAAAAACCATTAGATTTCCGACCATATTTCGAAAATAATGTCCCAGAAGCGTGATAAAATGCTCCATCCATTTTCCTCTACTTGCTTCCCGATTTTTTACATAATTTTTGATGGGCGACCACCAACGCATTTTTTCCATGGTATTTGGGCCGTTGGAGGTACACAAAAATCGGCAGCTGGTCTCACCGCTCTGATTGGACGCGCATCACGCCGCATTTGTTGATCTTTTGCGGAGCGATACGGGTGACGAAGGGGAGGTAACCGGTAACCCCTCATTCCCTGCCATTCGGTGGTGTTTCTTCTATTACTGAACATGTGTGTGTGTATGTGTGTACGCACGCCACAGATATGGACCCCCCCAGTAATGTCTGAATGTTACTTAAATGTCTCTACCCCCAGTTCCCACCCTAAATTCTAGTATCAATGACGGCCATTTTAATGTCACTGTCAACCATTATTATTTTGGATTTATTTCTTTAATGAATAATTCCGGTTTTTTTTTCGGGGGAGGGGGAGGGGGGGGAGGGTCACTGTTTATGTTAAACTAAAATTTATTTGCACAAGTAAACAAAATCCGTCAAATTGACAACAAATATTTGATGGTTTATCGAATATTTTTGTTGATGAATTATGAGACTGTTTTTCTCGAATGATTAGGCAAAAATTATTTGAAAAAATTTGACACGAGGCATATCAGGAACGGATACCCAACTCGTTCCACCCTTCCCTCCTTGAAGACCCCCTGATGACATCGTTAATGCATCTTTCGTTGGAGATTGGCTCTCGCAGAAGCCAGAGACGAGAATATTCAATTTGTACTCTGATATAAAATAAGGGGGAAAACAATGGAAGTACAACCGAACAGATTAATCAAACTTTAACTGAGCCAATGAAAACCGTGCAAATGTTGGGGAGGACGAACATGGAGCATCGACGTGTGACTGAGAACAATTTATCTTCTGGATATTTGATTTATTTGTTTATTCTTCATTGGGAGATGTCATCAAGAATAATGAAAAATAAAAGAACGAAGTGGAGGACATTGTTTTGAAGGAATGTATGTCGATTACTAATTAATTATTTATATTTGTATTATTTATATTAGAATTATTATTATTTGGTCCTGCGGACTTGGGGAATTGTTCAAGAATTTTGATCAGAGGATTGTAAAGAAACTTTTCAACATCCTTCGCAACTATAAAATCCTTATGATCAAATTTCTCGTATTCAATTACTTGATGCTTCAGTTCGATGTCGGAAGGAAGCTCATCTATCAAATTTTGGACGTTCTTGGAAGTGGCCAGGGGATCGTTCTGGCCTTCGAAAATTATCGTCGGCGCTCTGACATTCGTTACATTGTACTCCGGAGCTTCGTCTTGCCCATACACTTCTCGATTTGTTGTTCTCTTCGAATTTTTGAAGTGTTGAAACTTTCCTGTATCATAAAACCATAAATCGCTCACGAGATCTTCATTAACGTCCCCCTCCCCCCTCATGTGCACAAATAATTGATTTACCTGATCGGATGAGTTGTCCATAATGTTGAAATACCTTTGATGATGTCCCCGCTGGGTAATGACACATGAGATCGACGAATTCTTCGCTCTGTGAGCAGACGTGAAAAATATTGATTGACATTGAAAATCAATTTTTATTAGGTACTTACGATATCGAATTGCTCTCGATCTTCCCCCAATGCGAGTTCAAATGGATATCCACATAATCTCTTCGTTATCCCGTTCAATAAACAGAAATAATGATCGAATGCAGGGACCAACTTATTTTGAATCGGATATTTCACGATTCCCCCGGGTACAATAATCTGGAAGAACTCGGCGAGGAGGTCCACGTAGAGTCTAGCGAAGTTCCAGGTCTTCCAGTAGGATATTGCCCCAAAATGAATGACAACGGATAATTTATCATTGTACTCTGGTTTATCAGACAGCAGCATGAGGATCACGGTGGAGCCGAGGGAGTGGCCGACGTAGGACAGTTGCGGTTGTCCTGTTGTCTTAATAATATAATCGAACATTGCGGGGAGGTCCTCTAAGGCGTACTCGTCCAAACTACCGGAATGTAATTAATCTGTATTTTTATTGTTTATATTTCGTGGTTTCATTCCTCATCAGCTCTGAAAATATCGATTTTATACCGAAAATATATATTTTTTACCTGAAGTCCCAGTACTTTTTATCGTCGTGGGCTGATAAGTTGGTGTGTCCACGACTGTAGTAAGTTCCTCGGAGATTGCCAATCCAAACATCGTATCCGGCGTCAGCCAGTGAATAAACTAAAAATTGGTATGATAACAATAATTGTGGAACGTCGGTATTCAGTAAAAATCAGAACGAACATTATACGAAAATAAAAGTCTAGGAAAAATTACTGTGTCAGGATTAGAATCGAAGCGCCGAATGGTGGCTTCGTAAAATTGACTGAACAGTACTATAAAATTTCAAGGTCCACCATTTTTTATTTGCGATTAAATAAAAAAATTGATAGAAATATTTTTTTATTTGGTTTTCCTTCATTTTTTACTGTGAAACAGTAATTATTCGGTTACTCATTGTGATTGGCTAACGATGAGCCCCGAATATAGTCGATTATTGCACAGTAATTTTTTACCAACATTTTTTAGCAGAAAAAAATTATTATTAACGTTTTTACGTTCATTTATACGTTTATTTATTAGCGTTATTAATTTTAATAAAATATTAGTTTAACAATACACAATATAATAGTGATTACTTTGTTATTGATTTACCTAGACTTCTGCCATGTCCAAACAAAACCCAGAGATCCGCAGTTCCCCCCAATGTCGCCTGCAGATAAAACGGGCCTTTTTGGGTGTCATTAAGCTTCGGTGGAATTCGGAATATCGAGAGGATGTATCCGTCCTCAGTCGTAACATTGTGCCATTCCGCGTCGTACCCCGCCTTCTTAGTTAATCCAAACTGCTCAAAATCCAGTTATACAATTTTCAATTGTTATCCTGACACTGATTTTGAAAAAATAAGGTAACGTACGAAGTCGAGGGCGTAAAACTTGTCTCCACCCGCTTCTTCCTCAGTTCGAACGTATTTAATTTGAATGTCAAATGTTGATGTCAAGGGTTGCAAAGAGAACGCTATCATTAGCATAAGTTTTACCGATTCCCCCATTTTTCCTAATATTCAACTTCGGGAGAATTCGGTGATGATGAATGCGATGAATCCGATGTATATGAATCCACTTTTCAAAATAACTGAAACAATAATGACCTTTTGTTTGAGCCAGTTACCGACTGTTTTTCCTTATCAGTGTCGTTATTGTGGTCGGAAAAACGTTGTCACTATCGCTTGGCTCGATTATTATTCATGCTAATACTAGTTAACAACACGGAAGACGATATGCTAAAAACAATTTAACGCACAAACATTTTTTTTCATGACTTCATTTAAGATTTTTCTGAAAAATGAAAAACATCGAAACTCCTGATTTTTTATTTTTAAAAATGAATAT
The DNA here is from genome assembly GCF_034640455.1 of Diachasmimorpha longicaudata. NCBI lineage: Eukaryota > Metazoa > Arthropoda > Insecta > Hymenoptera > Braconidae > Diachasmimorpha > Diachasmimorpha longicaudata. Next base: position 5,128,334 of record NC_087238.1, on the reverse strand, counting down.
AGTCCTCATAGATCACCATTTTCTTTTCCACTTCTGAGTCTACACGTGTGCGGTAAGGTAAATAGATCCGCTCCCTTTATATTTCATTATGTGCAATGAAGGGATCGAGATATAACTGACGCCCCTGGATTTTCTTTCTCTCCTCTTTTTTCTTCACTTATTCACACGGGGGTGCGGCATTCAGAAAGCTTGGGAGGCCGTCACGCCTATCAGCTTTGTCGTTGCCGATACATCTGTCGACGTTCGCCGATTTACAAAATTTTTCATTTCACTTGAGAATTCATTTTATCAACAGATCAACAAATAACGAAAAGTCCTATTTCCTTCATTTATTCGTTTCATGTGCAAATAAAAATAATAACCCGTTGACATTCTCGTTGATTTTAGCCGAAAATTCATAAAAAATACATTCAATTGTTCCTCAAGCAGAATGTTCATAACAAATGATTGTTCGGTCAAGTGGAAAAATAAAAAAATTGAACGTATTTTGCCACATATTATTTTCAAGACGGTAGTTATCGCTCGTTCGAGCTCGTCATTCGCAATTCATAGCTCTCCGCCCCTGTACCAACCCCCAAAAACTCCCCCCAAGTCCCACCACGTGAGTGTTTTCCCCTCTCTCGCAGCGGTTTCCCTTTGAAATCTACTCGCTTAGTTCAAACCCCCGTTTATAACACCAATCCCACAGTCGTTGCCTACTTCAACCTCAATGCACAATGTGAACACAGTCTTCCTCTCCTTTTATTCCGTTCTTCTGCACGAGGGTCGCACACGATTTTTTGGACGAGAGGTATGCGGTAGGTCATGGCCTCACACAACATTTCGGAGAGACAATTACAAAACGAAGGGAAAATTTCTTTCTACTTCTTAATTTTTACGAGGCATGAAAATCGTCGAAAGTACTCGAAGAGCGACGAAAAACACTGGAAAGAGAAGTCTTCGTCTAGCGAATCGGATCATCTACAAAGCACAATTTCATGGAACAAAGGAACAAGTTCAAAGAACGAGTCTCTCCGGACTTGCGGAAATAATCCACAATTTCCATTTTGAATATAGATTTTTTCAACTGTCAGAATCGTACGAACAGATTCTAATCAGCAACTGAAGAGTTAATATATTTAACGAGGAAGAGCAGTGCTGCCTAAAAATTCTTGGAATGACTAATTCAATCGGTAAATTAAAGAAAAAAGAAAGTAAATTCTCCAATACCTGGGCCAAACATCCCAAAAACTCAATTTCGGCACGTTTTAGTCGATTTTTATTCGTTAGAAAATTATGTCGAGGGTGCAGGTTAGTTCGAAGGCCACGAGAAAGAAAAAGAGAAAAAAAAAAAGAAAAATCCTGAAAAGATGAGGGAGACCCGACCACCTACTTCGGCAACACAATGGAGCACAAATGCGTGGCGACAGGAACGGCCAGATATACGGCAGGCTGATTGCTCGTTGTCGTGGTGCCTCAGGACACCTCTTGAAACTGCCATCTCATCAGCCCCTCTTTCGTCATTAGAGAAATTTTCAACAAAAAAAAAACAGAGGAAGATATTGAACAGCAAAACACGAAATTTATTAATTTTCATATTGTTGTATATTTCTCCATCAACAAAACTATTTATACACACCCTTAAGTTCTCCGTACGAGTATTATTTTAGAATAAAAAAATCATATACAATTTATTAATCGCAGTGTGCCAATTAATTACTACATCACATGATTCATAATTTCGATACGTCCAGTCGTTTTCTACAAGTATTTACATTAACATCTGTCATAAACTACAGTGAAGCAGTAAACAAAATGGCTATACACAGTTTTCCGTAATTTTTTTCCACTTCACAATACAATTATACACTTTTCATCTTTACTGCCCATTATTACCCACCGAACCAGTTCCTTCTTATCAATTAATTAACTAGCTTCATCTAATCAAGCGCCTGGCATGGCTACTCCCAGCCACGAAGAACTGAGAGGTATAAAAACTATCTGAAACTAATAACATTCGTCGCTAAAAAAAATTTACTCAGAAAAAACGAAAAAAGTAACTCTCGTTCTCAGGAAATTGTGAAATAAATGCAAAAGTGAAAGGCACGCAACGGCTGTTCTACTGTCGATGGGCTAACGCCCCATGTTGAACGATAAATTGACTCATTGATAAATAACTGCGTCTATTGAAGCTCAATTACGCGTCGAGGGTAAAAACCGAGGAATCGGGGATCATTCAATGAACTCTACCGCAGACTTGGGAGTCAAGCGCCCCCAGGTATGGATAGCCACTTTTCGCCTCGGTGGGACTGTGAGGTGTCACGTGATGGCCCATTCCTGTTGCTCCCTGGACCATACAGGCACTCATGTTTGTAGAGCTTGTCGGTGAGACACTTCCACTCAGGGCCAAGTTCAAGTTCGAGGGGGAGAGGTTTGTGGTTCCGTAGTGGGCGCTATTGAATAATCTGCAACATGAGAGAAAATTATTTAAAATGCTTCTCATTAAACTTTTAAAAGGGCCGAAGAGCTGAAGAGCTTAACAATTTTCTCATTATTTAATAATATTTATAATGAGATTGATTCAAATTAAATTTCAGAAATTTAAGTGTTAAATGTTTTGTATGCAAATATTGAAATAAAGTTTTTTAAATAATATACGAAAGTGGAATAAATAAAATGTAACAGTTAAGGAAATCCCTTATTGTTAATTAAAGCGCAACGTGTTTGTGCAATGCGATACGACTGGCAGTAGATTTTTAAACCGTGACGAGAAGGCCCTTTCCACGGTAGCAAGCGACGCAGTTTGATTCGTATTAAAGGCTTTTAAAGACACGTCATAACTGTTTGAAATTTTATTTAAATTCACGAGCTTCAAGCTTTGAAACACTCATGTGATTTTTTCCGCTCGATCTCTTGACAGAAGTGGGTTCCACAATTCACGTGATTCAACAGGTTAAATATAAAAAATGGCATTTAAAGTTTTTCGATAAATTCAGCGAATGATAAATGTGGATTAATCGAAATTACACAAATTCCCAGACAAAATTATCGAAATCGATGGGGAAAAAATTTGCCTCTCAATTCATATATTATACTCTCGAAATAATTTAATCGCAGGAATTTGAAGTCGGAAGAGCTGCACTTGATTATTAGCCAGTAGCGTTTCATTACGGTAAGATGAGGAACATAATTGCGGACCACACGGGTGCCGCACACTTGGCCTCATCCTCTCGGCGTGGCACATAACGCGTCTACACATGAGCGATACTGATCACTAGGGCGAAAAAACAGGAGAAAGAATGGTTTTCTGTAAATTCTGAACCGCCACCCAACTTGAAGCCCTTCAGTTTATTCCCTTTCATTTCGTTATTTCTAACGAGTCTGAAGACCTGAAAATATATTAGCGCAAGATATTGTAAGTGGAAAGTATAGAAAAGCTTAGAGGAGCTTAGAAAAGCTATGACCGACTGGTGTGATGAGGATCGGGGAATTCGATTCCCGGTCGTTCCACTAATTTTCGGGGGCCTCAGCTTTTCAGTTTCTCGGTCGACCGGAGGTCCCGTAAAAAAACCAGCTGTACTTGGCCGAAAGTTTTCCGCTCTGGGTGAGGGTTTCCCTCGGGTCCTAGGGAATTCGGTGCAGGAGGAGAGGGCACACGCCAAAAAATTCTGATAATTTTTATGGTGTGATTTCGATGGAAATTACCGCGCTGTCAGGCAATGTTTCTTTGTCGGGTTAGAAAACTTGGTTAGTAATGATCGGCTGTCTTCGGGGGTCTTCGTTAACCGATCAGAATGAGTTACCGAAAAATTGCTGTGTCGCACAGCAAAAAATGAAGGAAGGGACAACAAAAAAAATTGAAGAGACAGAAATTTTTCAAATATTTCTGTTAAAATGTTCAACAATAATTTTTATATTAGAAAAAACCAGGAGATGACTGTTCTCCTGGTGTTCTATTTAATTATTAAACTCGTAATTAGTTCCTCGACTGCTCTCGAAGCGGTAAAACGTCAAATAAATAAGTTGCAATATTACAACAATTTCTATCTATTTTTCATTCAACTTCAAACCCCCTATCATTAATTATAAAAATTATGGTGTTAATAGACATTTTGAGTAAAACACATGTCAATATTCTGACATGTTACCCCTCCATCCAGTAATTTTTCCCTGAATTTTCCCGCCCCCAGACGAAACGGAAAATTTTTCTCCTTAAATTCCAAGTCTCGAACATTTTTTTTTTCACCAACAATAAACTAATTTTTCATAAAAAATCACTTACCCGTAGTTTTCAGGCGTAGCTCGAGGCCACTGCTGCTGTGCAGTGTAGTAGTTATCCCCATAATTATAATGCTGAGTGTATCCCGCGGTGGTTGCCGTTACCGTCGCCTGTCCGTATCCCTGATAACCTTCAGTCGCAGTCGGATAATGCTGAGTCGGAAATGACTGCAAGCTCATTGTATTGAAAGCATTGTGTTGGCTGTTCAGTTGCTTGCGCAGACGGGCTCGTCTATTACTGAACCACACTTGCACTCGATTCTCCGTTAACTTAGTCCTTAAAAAAAAAATGACGAGCCTCTTGAGCAAATTGCAGTCTCTCCTAATTTATGGATTAATTACGCTGTTACTCTTGACGAGTACAGCCAATTGGGCCATAACATTCGGTGTGAAGTCCCTGGCCAAAGCAGTAGTTCCCTAATTGAGATGGACTCAACGTTCTCATAATAAAAATACTTACTTTTGCGCAAGTTCCTCTCGCGTATAGACATCAGGATACTGCGTCCTGTGGAAAGCAGCCTCCAACTGTTCCAGTTGTTCACCAGTAAATGTTGTTCTACTTCGTCTCTGTTTTCGTTTGAGTACGTAACCGGGTTCGCTTTCCGTGTCTGTATCATCTCCGCTACTTCCACCTGCAATTCCAATAAAATTCCAAGAAAAATTCATTAAAAAATTGATATTTTGTGCAATAAATTAATATCTCTCCTCCACATTCAATGTTATCTTTCCCCTCTTTTTTTAAAAATTGCGGTTTATCACGCAGAAGTTGACAGCGTTGACAGCATTTCAAATAAAAATTGAGTTTTTTTTTAATATCAAAAAATGGAATGGTAATAAAGAAATACCGCGAGAGAGAGGGGGAGGGGGGAATACAGCATGGAATTTCAGTATCCAGCACGTGCTAGACGTCAGATACCAAAGATAGGAAGCGAAGTTGGTAACCGCCCACAGTTCACACGCCCGAGTCTGCAACCTACCATTAAATCCCACCCGTGATTACAGTCCGTTCGGAGGTCTTGAAGGCAACCTTCAGCCTATACTAAACTAAAACACCGGAGAAATTAGGAGAGACTGTAGGGTCAGGGGGGGAGGCGACAGGAATTAAGTTCTTTGACATGAGCGTATGCCTAGCGGCTATTTTTCGAGTGGTACACACCGTCATTCGCATTCAATTCGTTGCAGCATTAAACGTCGTGGGGTTCAATACATTCAGAGTTCAGGGGAACGAAAAAAAGAATCAGAGAGTGAAATAGTTGTAGATTTTCCGAAAATGGGGAAATATTTTTCTTTATGTTTTATCAAGTATCAGAGGGATGAGTCAGGTGTATCGAGTTTAAAGAGAAATTTAGAAAAATCGGTTGGAAAACGTGAGATGTGAGGAGATAAAATAATGTGGGGAATGAAATTTTGGAAAAAATTGGACGTTTAGGGGATGAAAAGCGGGAGGAAAGGGCAATTTTTGTTGGGAAATTAGATTTGGGGGGTTAATTTTTGGGATAAAACGAACCTTCACCCCCTGGAGGTCTAATTTTTATCGAAAATTTTTTTGTCGTAGGGGAAATCAGCAAAAATAAAAACATAAAAATTCTATATTTTAATGGTAGGGGTAGAAGGGTGCATAAGTGGTATATAAAAAAATAATTTTTTCCATTTGCTCAGTAAGCCATTGCGCGGCTCCCTCAGTTAAAAAATGCCGCTGCGAATCTTTAGGATTCAAATAAATGTCTAAATCAATGAATCCTGAGCCACCTGTTGTGGATGGACAAGCGGAGGTAAGACAAGTACGTTAAAAGCCATTTTGAGGGCATCAGAGAGTTGAGTTGAGAGTTGGGTGTATGCGGTTTCGCCAAGATTAAAGGCCTCTGAGTTTGCTCGTAAATCCTCAGCGACGCATCCTCCGGGGGCTACAGCAAACGATTCCGACGAAGCCTGACGATTTCCGCGACGACCCATCAACGACCCATCAACGTGTACATACCTTCAATTTTTCCTCTTTATAACTTTTCCAGATTATTAGGTTTTTTCTTACACTTGATTCCTTTTGTTTTTCAGACAATAAATCGCAGAAATGCGCTACCGATTTTTTTTCATTCTCGAGTCACAATGAACGGTAATAAATCTGAGAAATGCTCAGATCCTCAGGTATTTGTGATGTGGAGTCGGTGGGGTCTTTGATGCCATCACAATTTGTTGAAACAGAGAATAATATTCGGTGAGATAATGGATGTTTTATCGCTTCATAGAAACGTAAACTTAGTGTCGGCTCATTTCAAATTTGCGGAATCCATATCCCCATAAAACTTCAGTCCAGGGGGAATAAATAATGAGAATTTGGAGGCGATTGTGACTCCAAAAATCGTTGCTATTGGATGTTTTGGAAGTGGACAATAAAATCCAGTTGTGTTTAAGGATTGAATGAAATGAAAAATCGCGGGAGAATCGTATTTAATGAGAAATTCACTGGAATAATCATATTTTTACCGGGAGAAAGGTGGAAAAGTTGTGCCTCTCGCACCGTTCGAGTGCTCCTTTCGAAGATTAGTATTGAGACGGCCCCCAGGTAACGGCCGACCACACGCGGCGGTGCATCACTTCCCGTGCGCCTCGATACTCTAGTTGAACTATTTTCTCCATTTTACCTCGATATTTTTTTCTACTGTGCAAACAGTAAAGAAGCCGATCTCACCGACTCTTTATCCACATTCAGAATTTTCCGGGAAGCCATTTCGTGTCTATAAAATCATGAGGTTCCCAAAAAGCAATGACTTTGAACAATGTTGATTGTCAATTGATATAATGAGTATGCGGATTTTTTCAAAATTTTCCGGATAAATTTAATCAACAATTTCGATTGCCTGAAGCGCCTGGAACGGAAGGAGGCGCCATTTTTGTAGAAAATTCCTCTTCGTGTAAGAATAAAATGTACAAGGATAATAAAGAGCGCATCAGGGTGCCCAATATATTTCATCCTCATCGTTGAAGTGAGAAAATGAATTGTTCCAACCTCTGCGTGTTCCAATAAATAAAACCACTCTCGATGTGCCTTGGAAAGATGCCGACGGACACTTTAATGCTATGAATTTCTTACGCCTCAACACAGCGGATCATAAAATTTAAGGTTTTCTCATCTCTTGTTTAAAACAAGTTAATCTTGTTGATTTGCCGGGGTCGAAGCATGACCCTTCATGCGAAATTCGGAGACAATGAGAATAATTTTTAATGATTGAAAGTGGAACTCACCAAGAATTCCATTGATGGAGTGATTTGCTCGCATATCATCTCCGGGTCTCGAGGGATTTCCAGGCCCTCTGAGGAGTCTGTTGATGCTGGAGGCTGAAGGGACTGTCGTTTTGTCACAGAGGCCCTCCTGCTGGCAGATGGACAACCAAAATGGCAAGTTAATACAATTGTTTTGGAATATTTTCGGGAAATTTTGAGGGGAATTTTGTACTGTCGTATTAAAAAAAATCCGAAATTATTCCATTCATTTTATTATAAATATATATGGTATATTATAAGTATATGTATATATAGTATATACAAGTATATATAGTATAGGTAAAGTGACAATAAAATTTTTATCAACAGACCTTTATCAATTGCGTTCGTATCTCCCAATCAACGAGACTCGGATTTTCCCTCTTCAACTTCTCGATTCTCGCCTCGACTTCCGGTGTAGCAACCCGGGGTTTACTACCCCCAATGACACCCGGTCTGATCGATCCAGTCTCATGAAATCTGTTCAAAATTTTGGAGACACAGCCATGAGAGACCTTGAGTTGTCTCGATATCATACAAGGACGAACACCGGCTGATGCCAACCTTACGATTTCCGATCGCACGTGATTGGGGAGAGGTCGGCCATTAATGAAAACACCACCCAGCTGATTCACCCTTCCTTGACCTAAATGCAGATCAACACAATTTTTTACAAACCCTTCTCCATCCTCCGGCCCTAATCGACCTCAAAATAAACGAACTAAACATTTGTCGGGCCATTAAAAAACGAAAAATCAATATTCCATAAAATAATTTGTAAACAATAAACAAGCAGCAAAGTAATTCGTCATTTACTGAGGATTTTCCTGTGTTTCAAATGGTTTTTCTTCCTAAATTAATTAACCATCATGCAAGGTGTGCCATTAACGAGGTTACCTTTAATTAACTTAATTATAATTGCCGGCCTACGTGGGACATATTACGCGGTTTGATGGGTTGTCTGGGTTAAAGATAAAATTAATGTAGGGACATACGGATCGCGTGTGCGGAAAGAGACACCGGGTTTATTCATGTGCGGCTTTGAGGGATGGACATAGGATCCTTTTTCGAGTTATACGGCCTTCGTGGTTTTGCCACGAGTTGTAAACCAACGGGCTTTTTTTACAGAGCCTCCGGGTTGTGGTATTATGTACACGTAATATTTAATTTGTTTTTTCAAGCTTATTTTACTCGAAAAAAAATACTTGTAATTAGCTATTCAGAAAAATGCACAATTAAATTTTAAATATTGTACATAATTAATATAATTAATACATATTTCATATATACATACATATATACACATATATATATTGCTTTCCACGCCAGTGAAATTTTCTGGAATATTTCGCGGGCCTTTCAGACCTGATTTCTCAATTTCGAATCATCACGCTATCGAAAGCCCAAAATAAATACCAATTAATGCCCAAAATGATCGGTTTGTTTTGCTAAAACCAATCATTACACTAATCTAACATTGAAAAAAATAATCCCCTCTCCCCCCCCTTTCCACTCCTCATCACGAATCGCGCCATTAGGTTTTTAAAGTCGTTCGGGTCCGCGCCTGCGCGCTGGGCATTACCCACAAGAGAGAGAAGGAGAGGCTCCATAGCGCGTCGGAGTAGTGTGTCGGCGTTCTTTTGATCTCGCCTGTAATCCCGTCGGGCCCTCGGGCCTGACTGACGTCATACCAAGAGGTGTCCGTCGTGGGTTAACATGTACAAGACCTCCACGCATACATCTCGAGCCACTTCTCCTGCCGGTTCTCGCTCTTTTTTTCCAATGAATCAGGGGTACTTCACTGGTGCGAGATAAAGAGAGAAAGTTGAAAAAAAATAAAATATCGAAGGGAGAGGAAAAAATTCAAAAGCCAAGCGGGAAGGCATATTATTGGAGAAGAAATGAGGGAGAAAAAAAAAATGAGCAGTGACTCGTGTCGGATGTTGACGATGACGGTCAGCTTCTTTTGATAAAACCCAGGGGACGCATGGGCTATTGGGAAAACAATGACTCTTTATCGCATTCAATTACCACCGAGACTCGTAAACCACGAGCCATGACAAGTATTGAATAACGAAGGATTTCAAGTAATGTCTAATTATTTTTTACCTTTGAATACGTCTTCGCGTGGTGTGTGATGGATTAGATTTTTCGCAATCCCCACGTCGCCCTAGAAGACTTTATTTAAACTTTACCGCAGGGTAAAAACATTGACGACTACTTAGCGGTGCAATTAAATTCTCCAACGGTTCAGTAGCAAAGTGGTCAGTCGAGATGTTGACTTATCCCTCCGTCGAGTGTTTGGGGAATGTCTCGGTGTCTAAGGGCGATAGCGGGATTACCCTGGACTTGTCGAAGGTTGATAGCAATTGACGGAGACCAACTCTGACATCTTTCTATTTCAATTAAGTCCCCAGGAAATGGAACGGATGTTATGGAAATAGAATCTCCTCATGATGGATGGAATTATATTTCGCGATAACCGGTGGTAGGTATCCATGGGGCGTTGAAACATAAGGTTACGGTGTAGAAATAAACGTGGAGATGTAAGAGAGGCACCGGCTAATGTCTGATATCGGATAGGCCTCGGGCGACGGCAGCGATGATTGAAGCCCTCCACCGTGGGGCGACTTCAAGTTGGATTATCTCGAGCGGATGGCGCGCGATTCTGCACCATAAACCTCCCACCCATGTCTTCGGAGATATTCGAGCCGTGTATTACCGTTTTGTACAATTGATTCTGGGGTTGAGGGAGTGATAGAATAATGCATAAGCATTTAGGTGGGAATTTTAAATTGGGGGAATCATTGGAAGTGACGCGGGAAATTTGAAAATAATATATTCTTGAGTTTAACGGTCGAATCAATCGAGTGTGATACATAATTCATGCTCGAAAATTATTTTCAGAGAGTTAATATGCATGATACGCTTCCGCGGTATGCGGTTATAATATGGGTGGTCGTGATGCATAAAACTTGGTATAAAACCCATGATCAGGAAGGGGAGATTCATGAGAAAAGCTCAATTATCTCGAAAACTCATCTGTCAAAATTATCATTTTTTTTTTCATCACAGAGCATTAAATAAAAATTCTGGGGAACTTTTTATGAGGTATCGATGACGTGGGGCATAATGAGCCCTTACAAGGGTCACAGAGTCCCCGAGAATTAATGTCATATCGCGAAAAATAAAATACTGCTGAAAATCTTAAGTCATTAATCACCAGCACGAGTTAATTAACTTTTGAATTCATGAAGACCGGATACGGAATTGGAGGTGACGGTGTGATCAATGGGGCGATAAGTTTATCGGGTAACGAAATAATACCCGTTAATTAATTAAATAATCGGGATTTTTCTCGTGTGGATCCTGATGAATTTACCTTGAAATGGATATCCAGCGAAGTAAGGTGCCATGTTGAAAGTGCTGACAGCCATGAATGAGGCTCTCTCAATTTATCACTGCCTCTACTTCTCGACTAACCGTGAAAAGCCAGAAAACCAACAGATTTAATCACAAAACAGTCTATATTTAGTCACTGATTGTCACAAACTTGACGAATGCAAAAATAGTCAAATTTCCAAAGTTTTAGTTTTTTATGGGCTCGTGATGTGCACCTGAGAGCTTTAATGACAGCGGACCTGTTGGACCGTCGGTGTCTCGACTCCAACTGTTGAGTAAAATCGTTAAGTTGGATCTCTTGTTCGTGATGCCGGGGGGAGAGAGAGAGAGAGAGAAGGGCAAAGTGGTGCCGACAACACTACTGCCTTTAAAAAGTGACTCCGCCTCCTTTGTACCGAGCCGTCAGAAGAAGTCGAAAGGAACTCGAAAGGAGATCCACGCGACCGCCGACAAGGGAGAGCATTTTTATTGGTAGAGAGAACTTATCCGTTGCTCCGCCCTTAAGGACTGCCTCCTCGAATCACTCCCACGCGCCTTGATTTCTTTATCATCACAGTTTTCTCATAATTTCGCGGTTTTTTTTATTCCGCAAAACCTGTCATTCATTCAAAATTATTCATAACAGTTTTTCTGAGATTCACGTGCACTATTCACCGAGAGATAAATTGTTTAAAAATTACGTGGCTGGCAGATTACGGAACGCGCGTAATTTTTTGAGAATTTTTCTCTCGTGTGGTTTCACAATCATAAAAAAACCTCCCCAATGTGAATTTTACTCGAACTTTCCCGCATTAGAATTTTTACAACCGAAGAATTTCAACTTTCCCGAGTATTCACACTCGAATTTCCATTGAAAATTTCCCTTCGTGTACCTCTGGAATTTTTCTGAAGTATTTTTCACGTCTCCGGTTAAAATCATTTCTCAGGCGCATGTGATTATTTTTATAATTATTGTTTCACACCCGGAGACAATCGTATTCCGTATTTTATCTCCCAGAGGATAAAAATTCTAAAAATATTTGAATTCGTCGCGGTAAACCTATCAATTAACAATTACCTCTCAAAATAAAAATGTTAAAACACTCGTCACAATGGGCTAGAAATCCGGTCATGAATAGATGTGATAATAAATAACGAGGCATTTCGATGTTTTGTCGTCACGTGGCGTGATCCCCTGGTTTTTCATCCAGCGAGAGCGATGAGTGAGCATTGGAATCACGTGTCGTGATTGTAGTTTATGGGGGGCTGATTGGCTGAGCGTGGGACGGCTGCGCGGACGGTTCGCCAGGAAGGGAAAGAGCCAGATAAAGGAACACCAGGACTGAGGAATGAGAGAGGGGAACCAGAGGACTTCTATGTCCACAGTTCGGTGTCAGTTGTTTTCATTTCGTCATCATTAATTTTTGCATTATGCAATAATGACGAGGAGCTCGGGCGGCAGGTAGAACCGTAACAAATCGGGAATTTAGCGTTGGTTGAAACAGCATAAATTTTATTTAGTCGCTAATCACCGCCGTCTTTTACTTTCAATTAAAAATCTTTCAATTAGACCGACCTCTGTATGCGATATTCTAAATACAAAATTTTCCCGCGGTGATACCAGAGCGATCACCAATCGCATGATCTGTAAAAACCGTTTTTTGTCGTCCGAGAACTACTGTTCCTGGATGAACAACATCATTTTGTCACTCCCCACCAGCAGAAAAAAAATTATTTCCATTCATCAACTCCACCTCCTCCATATCAACTCCCAAGAGTGAATTTCATCATGTCGAACGTCTCAATCTTATTCTCATTGTGGTCCCCAAAAACTCCACAAGCCAATTTCTCCGTCAGCGTCCTAACAAAAAGGACAAACCCCACTGGTACAGAATGATCAATCGGCCCCCAAAGTGCATCACTGGGAGGTCCAGTCATCTAACCTGGAAGAAAAAATTCTCCAAAATTATCCCGCAAAATTTTATTAGTCAATTCCACCAGCATTCGAGCATCCACTGGCGATATTTTCCCTGAATGGACCAGATGAGTGAATGTTTTGGGACTTATACCCATGGGACATTAAACATTTCTGTTCTATTCAATTCAATACCCGGGGAAACCTAACAGCGAAGTTAAATTGCGACTGTCGAGTGGGAGGGCAGAGAATTGTCACCTGGAGGCGTTGCAGTCAGACATCCCACAGGACCAGGGTACAAGACTTCAACCTAATTGTTCACCATTCAATGTGTTTTCTCTTCCGTATTATAAGGTGCACTAGGATTTTTCCATTTTTTTTTCCACTGACGGGGAGAGGGAGAGAGTTCGCATGCACTTGCAGGTAATTCGTTTGAATGTATTGTGACGACTATTACTCATGCATTGACGTATTTTGACAAGTTAGTTGAGGTGGAGGTTGACTGAGTTTACCCACCTACTGGGCTTAAACACTTTAACTGTAAACTAGGGACAATTTGTTTGAGGGAGAAGTGGGCGGCTGTCGCCTAGGGAGTTGTAACGATTAATGTACCGGATTGAAAATTTTGGATATTAATCGTTTAACGAGAAAATGTGAGGAACACGACGGGGTGCGTTGATTGACTTAATAGGGATGAGGAGATGGGACTGCATTCGTCGAGCGAATTCAGCGAAGACGTACGGAAACACTCAAATAGACGAATATATTACGACATAATTTCCGAAGGGCAGAATGGGGCCAAAGGGAAGGGTTTAAGGCGAGATGTTTTCCTGGGTATGCAGCGGAAATAGCTTCAAGTCTATCTTCATACCTCGGCTCTTGCTTCACTGCATTTTTTCACATTTATTGAGACTTTAAGACATGGTCAATAGCTCACGCTGAAAACCGAGAAGTGGTTGGGGTTGAAGTTAGAGAGGGTCGCCTACGGTTAATTGTCGGGGCATTTAATGAGCACTCTTTGACGCGCCGCAGCAACACAAACGCACAAGGCAGAGGAAGTTGAAACTCCTTACCTCTCTCACCTCTCTCGTACATCTAGGTAATAGCCCACTGCCCCATCCCTCTTGCACCGCTTCTCTCCATTCTACAAACGGTTTTCTCAAACGTTTCACGCACACGCAGAGTTGGAAATATATAAAACACGGGTATATGCCCCTTTCTCGGGTGGATATAGGCTCGTAAAAATCTCTATATCCTCACATGCAATTGCGTGAAACCGAGTGATTGAGGTGTTCGAGGTATTTATTATTTATTTTTAGTGTTTTTATTTTTTTTTTTCGAGAATGGAAAATCAATTGTTCTCGTGCGGTGATTTCGACGGATGAGTTGAATGAATTCACTAGTGAGTAGCAGTATTTTATATAATAATATTATTGTTTTTTTTCTGGTAAAACATAATTAATTGTTGAATTACAATTTATGTAGGGTATGCACACAAAAATTATTGTGAGAAAGATTTATGTTAATTGGATGTAATTACAGGATAAGAGTAAGTAACTCCCGTAAGGTGAGTTTCTTCAGGAATTGAAAGACAAGTATTTATGCTAATGTGCAAAATTCATCCGAGAAATCCATCGTTTTTAATTCTATATTTAATTTTTAAAATTGCTATTTGAATACACGTTAAGGGGTGAGATTTTGTCCTTGTAGAGGATAAATTATTATCCGTGAAATTTTAATTAGGGAAATTATCAGTAATCAACCCACTTTTCGGGAATTGATTTCACGGTTAATAATCGTAGGAAATGAGCGTTTAAATTCTTCTGAATTACATCTACTATTCAATTCTGGATATTTTTCAACATAAATATATATTGATGAATACAACAATAAAAAAATACGCAACACAAGTGATTATTTAGTTATTAACATCACAAGTCATTTTCGGCGTAAGTTATTTACGACAAAGTTCACTTGTCCAAATTATTCTGACGTAATTATTTGTGTAAAAAAATTGTTAGACATCTCGACAGCCTCCACTCTCACATCCCAATTTTTCCTACACCGGACCAATGTCAATGGACCAGACATTGGGGCCCACACACAGGTATTTCAAACAGAAGTTTCTCTTATAACCCCCGCAAAGGATACGAAATGATTCCTGTTGTATACAACAATCAGCCTGTTGACAATTGCAGTCACTAAATCAAAATGGCGGCACTGCTTTGTCGGCATTCGATCAAAATGGTGGTGGTCAATCTTTACTTGTGATGTCGGCCGACGTCATTGTTCATGACAACAATTTGAGTGGCTTCGATACAAGGGCCAGCACAATGCAAATGACAGGGGGAACACCATGAATGACATTTAGGGCTCCATTTTTTTTCCAAAAAGGTAGAGGATTTCCTCTTGGCTCTTTCACTTGTGGTCTTTCCCATAGTTAAGGGAACATTTTTTGGAGCATTAGGAGGCCGGACATTCTCATGATTCAAAATGAGAATGATAATTTATGGATTTAGGATGTGGCAATAGAGGATCAGGCAAAAATGACATTTTATTGGAACAGAGGAACTGGAATTTTTGAAATGTAGATGTGATAGGTCTTTATTTAATTATTTATCAAATTGCTTGGTACAATTTATTTATAAGTATTTTCTTTTATTTAAATTAAAGGAGGGTTCGTTCTAACAGACTTTCTCGTTGTTTTATTTTCACTTCATGTGTTTACACCTTTTACAGATAAAAAAAAATTTCTTTAAATAATATACGATTTGTTTTAATAAATTATTGTTCTCTTGAACGATTCAAACACATGTGCTTTTACATAAAGAGAAATTTCTGAGAAATATCCCCTCCCAGCTGGGGAAATTTTATTAGGGAAATAGTGAATTTTTCTTGTAAATTGTGTAAAAATTTTTGAAAAATTTCTTAATTCACTGAAGTCAAGCGCTGACATAACTCGGAATTTTCTACTTTTTTTACCATCTACAAGTATGATACCGACCATGTACTATGTATACGGATGGTAAATACTTTGATTCCCCTGGAGAAGGGGATGGGGGTCACACAACTGAAGGACACAAATTTCCAGTAGTTCGAGTTATCGACAAGGGTATTACCGACGGTCCTTCTACAGTCCTGTAATTCTTAATCCTGAAGGCTTCTCTTACGTCATTTTAGCCGAAATAACCCTTCACCTGACGTCTAAATTCGATTTTACCCCCAATTAATTTTCCCCGCGAAAAAGTTAAAGATCAATACGACTTCCTGGGGTTCGCTGGGGGTCTCCCCCTGCGCTGCTGAACCCACCTCCCTACCTTACCATCTGTGTCCCGTACCCATGAAATAACGGCCGCAAGACCTTGAAATTAGTTTCATAAACATAAGAGCATATATTTAGTGTGGTCTGAAACAAACTGAACTTCACCTCATTAATTTGATTACAATGTTTGGAAGGGAAGCATTGAAATTAATTAGCGAACTAGACCTTTCAGAGGAGATAAAACCCTTCAATGTAATTATACACATCTTTTATTTTAACCTCAAAATCAAATACCGATTGTAAATATCTCAAATTTATTTTTTTCCTTAATAATATCTACGTTTATTGGTTTTCAACAATTTACAATGGAAGAATCTTGCCAATTGAAATTCAACTATTAAAAAACAATTGAAAAATGACTATTGAATAATTTGTTTATGATCCCCTGAGCAGGAGGCGGTGTTTCGTCAAGTATTGAATGAAATGCAAATTCTATATGAAGCAAATTGGGAAGATGTGTAAGTAACATATAAATTATTGAAGAGTATATTAATTAATATTATCAATATAATCCAGTCTGAACGTGAGTAATATACAGTTGACAGTTTGTTTATTATTTTCTCTTGATACCTGGAAGAAATGCAACCCTAGCAGACAGCGCGACAACGTCTCGTTACACATCAGTCCAGCTGAGACATGCAGCATTGAACCGGAACAAGCGATGTCTCTTGGCATATGTTTACAATCGAATGCAGCGAATAAGAAAAATGCGATGGGAATTTGGCAGTATTTTACCTCCTGAAATTAACAGCAATTTGATGCCCCTGGAAAGTCAATGGTTCCAAGCTTATAGTAAATCTCTTGCTATGTACATGAAATCCATTGGAGATAATTATGGATTAAATTTAACAATGGGTATCATCCCTCCTAAAGCTCTCTACATCGAGGTAACCCTATGAACTCTTCTTGATTATCTGACTCTCTCTATTGTCTCTTCATTATCATATTTTTAAAAAATCTTTATTCATAGGTGAGGTGTTTGGTGGATTACGGTAAATTAGAATTAGAAGATGGCCAGATCATTACTCTATCAAAAAACACACATCATTTACTGCCGAGAGCTGAGTGTGAGTCCCTTGTGAGGCAAGGAATTCTAGAACACGTTAGTACTTAATTGCAAACATTTTTTATACAAACTTTATATTTTTATGTTACCAATTGTGAAATAGAAAAACGAAAGAAAATGACGAGGGGAATAAAAAAATTTTGGAGATAAGCAACATAATTGTTTTTTAATATGCACATACATTCGTAAGTAAAACTAATAAGGTCTTTACAATTTTTTGATAATAAATAATGACGAATTTGATTAGGAGAGTAATCAGTACGATAAAAGGAAAGGAGAGTACGAAATTTTTATCATAATCGTAGTGAGCATATGTAACTAGACATAAGAATGAGATGATAAAAAAATTATATGAATATTCATCACAACGTAAAGCCAAACGTGTTAGAAAAAGCAAATGTCTGCTTTCCTCTTCTTTTCAACTCGTTGAAAATGGACAAGACTTGTGTAATAATAATAATAATAATAAATAAAAATTGTTGTCCATTGTAGCGAATTAAAATAGTAAAAATCGATGATGATGTGTATCAATTGGAGAGAATTTTCGAAAAGTCTCTTTCTAATTTACTTTCCTGTCTTTTCCGCTAATGATAAGTATTTCATTGGACTTAATGTCAATGTAGTAATCAACAATAGATCCGAACGAATTTCACCAGTCTTCATTACATTAATTCAATATAAATAATTTTTGGGTTCTTCAGTAGGTTGGCCACAAACCCCATGATACTGTTTTGTAACACGATTTGTGCTGCGACAATTTTCGATTTCGAGGAAACATTCGTTACTATAAGTCATTCCATCAGTACCACACACAGGATCATAGTAGGTAGGACAAATTTTTTGACAGCCTCGAAAGAGAAAGCCTTGGACACATCGTTTCATTGGTACCACGTACACATGTTTCCTGCAATATACGTAATAAAATATTATTTTCCACAGTTTTGATGTGAAAATTTTAACTCGATTATCCGTCACTCCGGACCTTAAATTAAAAATTGTACAAGTATATGTGATATTCTCATCCCTTACCCACAATTATCCCTCTTCATCTCACACTCATTGCGATAAAGTTTATTATCTGAACCGCAAACAAATGCGCGCTCGCCACTGCATATTTGATTGCAAAGTGCTGTTGTCCGACAATGCTGAGCTGGAACTGAAACTACCCTCTGGCCACATGTATCTCGGCGTAGATGACACTGCGATCTAGGAGAGAGTGAGTGAGTGAGAGGTAAAAAACAATTATGATAACAGCCCTAGCAAAGACGACGAATCATTTTAAAGTATAATAAAAAAATATAAAATTTAAAATTACAAATTTATAATGGTCTGTCAAAGCGATGTCGAGATAATAAAACTATACTTACCGATAAACATTGCCATCGCTACCGCAAATGGGTTCCTCCACGGCATCACTGCAATCATCAGGACATTCTTCTACTTCTTTCAAGGGCGTACATTCGCCAACGTGAGCCAATTGTATGCCCTTCCTGAAATTAACAGAACATTTAATTTTCCCCCATACCATCATCCTATGTAGACCCCAGTTATAGTAATATTTTATTCAAATATGAGTAAAAATTAATTATACTGTACATGCAAATAGCAACATTCAAATGGCATTGGTTGGGATAAGTAGTAGCGTCACTTCCACACACTGGATCCACATCAGATCCGCATTTCTGCTGTTGTTTCGAACATTTCATTAACCGAGCTCGACACTTATCAAAATCAACAACAGCTATTTTTCTTCTCGATTGCCTGCAATCAGTACTTAATCCGTAAATATGGAAATAAATATAATTCTGTTATACATAATTGTGATTAATAACATACCCACAGTTGAGCATCTGCATTTCGCACTCATTCTTGTAAATACTTCCATCAGATCCGCACACTTGAACATGTTTTTCATTGCTACAATCGAGTGGACAAGTGGTAGGGACACTACCAGATGTTCTTTCTCTGGTCACGCAGAAGGACATGGGCACCTCGAACACGTGTTTGCTAATGAACAAAAGCAAAAATAATTTATTTTACAACGACTGCAGAGGCGAAACCCGAATTTTGAAAATTTCAAAAATTCCCGAATGAACGATAACTTCGACTAATGTCATAAATCAAGAACTTACCCACAATTTTTTGCTCGCATTTTGCAGGTATTAGCGTATAAAATACCATCACTACCACATGCTGGCTTTGCCCCTCGCCAACATGACTCTCGACAATGTCTCGTTGTCTGGCAATGTTTCTTATTCGTTCTGACTACCCCTTGTCTATAAAATTAATTACCATCAATATGGCCCACGATTTGACATTTACAATAAAATTAGTAAATATTTCATTCCATTACCTGCACGTAAGCAGTTTCATTTGGCACGTAGACTTGTAGACATTTCCATCGCTTCCACAAATCGGTCCATCTAGTGGAGCAAAATCACAGGACACTGGACAATTTTCTCGATGAGCTGATATATTGTTGCACGGTCCAAGATGTGAGAGCTCAATTCCCACCCTGCATATTTCCACCCTGAGCATACATTTATTGAGATAAGTGCGACCGTCAGTCCCGCACACCGGGTCCTGATCAGTTGGACAACGGTGCTCGCACTTGCTACCCGACGATCTCAAGCATGCTGTCTTATCAGTTGCCATTGTCACTACTGAATGCAATTTTCCACCAATTAATAAAAATAATCCTTACAATTATCAGTGTTAATTTAACTCTTAATTTACAATGATCGTTACCAGCTTTTTGTTTTTACAACTGACTATCTGATGCGCTCACCTTTTCCGCACATTTTCTTCCGCATTTCACACTGTGATGCATATATAATACCATCGCTACCGCACACCGGCTCACCACCAATTGGACATATCCGTGGACAAGCGCCTCCGACTAATTCTGCAAATTATATTCATAAATTATATTCATATAATCGCAAATACTGAATTTACTGCAGGTGCAGGCAGTTTGCAGCGTCCAATGGAACCCTTTTACCTGCATAAACATTTAAAACAGCCTCTTCCCCATCAATTATTGTCTTTTATTTATAAAAAACATCAGAATAACTCCAAAAAGCCCTTATAAATATAAAATATCATTTCAAAAGGACTTGTCGTCCTTGTTTCATCGGAAACAATCTTCCTCATTCGATTGTAAATATCCCATCGTCAATTAACACATAAATAAATAATAAAAATACTGAGTTCACCGCAGGTGCAAAGGACTCGGAGGAATTTCATTTCCAGCTGATTTGATTTACTCATGAAATATATTCAAGTACATTATACTGCATTATCGCCGGTTTCGGTCCAGTGCATCATAGGTCAACAACATTTATAAATTTACTAGCTTCGTTTCTTCTTTATTCCTAATGGATTACCACTCCAGGCAATGGATAAACAACTAACAGAGTACCTCGATTAACAGTTATCATTTGCCTGAAAATGCGGAAAAAGATGGGGTAGGGTGAGGAGGGGGGAGAGGGAATAGGGGGGAGATATTGATAAAAATATGGAGAAAATGAGGGAGAGTACGACTGCAAGAGCAGGAGCTTTTTCATTGAAAAAGCTGGTGGGAACTGCGACGGTTTCGAAAACAACACTTAAGTCAGACATTGGTAAGAAGAATTTACAAGTAAATGAAGAGAAAGGATACCACGTGTGCGATAATGGCTGTATTAGTGATGGCAGTGTATACCAAGTACATTCAGAGATCGAAAGAGCCTCGACCTTACCTCCATACCTACTTCGAGTGCTCGATAGGAAAAAGTGGAATATAATTTGTATATAGGCTATTCTGTGTATCCTCATATGGGTTTTTAGGTACACGACACTGTTAGCCTTTGGTTTCTCTTCCAAGGCCGCCTTTCAATAAGTCGTACGAGACTAATACGAATAGCTACCACCATCAGCATCACCCAGATTGCACTCTCTTTTCGTTTATGATGGGGGCATCAAAGGGTGGCTGCCATAGCGAGTGAATATTCATGGGCTTTCGAAGGAGGAAGAAAAGCTTATCGAGTTTTTTCGGGATTTTTAGGTACATTTGCTGAGTCGAAATGGGGGACTTAGGACAGTGTCGAGTTTTTGGGCAAAAGCTCCGGGTCGAGGGGGAAATAAAATTTTAGAATCTTTTGGAGAGTCTGGGATCTTCATTGAGGACTGGACAACAGTCAAAAGTGAGTTATTTCGGTTTATGGTGAGCTTTTAGGGGATAATGGAGACTGGTAGTTGAGGATGTTAAACATTCCTGTATTGGCTGTGGAATTTCTTCAGAACAGAGAGAAAATTAAAATGGGAAGAGGGAAAAATATAAGTTCTGTTAAAATATGATTGGAAGAACATAGAAGAAATGCTTTCTGGGTCAGCCGTAAACTGGAAGGCCATAATTTTATACGGATTTCCAACTCATTAAACTTACGTTCTTATTCTCATAAAGGTCATTGCAATGGGCTCAAAATATGACAATTATAGGGAATGAAAAAATAGGGCGGATGCCAGTATTAACTTCCCATTTACCAAAAAAAAGTCAACCAAAAAAAAATAATCGATTACATTTACCCAATATATTTGGTTTCGTATGGGCTGGACATGGAGATCATGGACTTATTGCTCAGAGCAACGTGCGCTCATTAAGAGCTGTTTTTTGAATAATTGTTTATGTGTATATATATACAGTGGAAGATTCAACATCGATCAGTTAATCATGGGAAGGTATGTATATACCCACTTCTCTCAACCACCGCAATCATAATTATGAATAAAGACGGTGTACGGGCCCATCGAGAAAGAAGAGGGAAAATGAGAAAAAAAATAAGACTCAACGATTTAAATTCATCACACAGCTGACTGGGTCTTCAGGTCACTGAAGTAAGTCAATTGCTCCGATTCTCCGAAGGCTCGGTCTGTTTTTGAACACCCATGATTTTCAACTTGGCGATTGGAGCAATGGATTTCATTGATTAAAAGAAACAAATTAAAATTATCAATCGCTTTTATTCGACAGCGAAGTGGTAAAATGAAATGAGCCGTTTTTGACTATTGATAATTTTTTGAGAAGTATCTGAACACTCCGGGACAATGGAAAAATTCCTTCTCTCGTTAATTTCTTTTCATCAATTTTATCAATAATTTGTACCGTCAAATTTCATCAATCGCTCCATAAAAACTCAGAGTAAAACCCTGGAGACGCACGTTCCAACGATTTATATCTCATGAGCTTAGACCCGGACTCGAAGCTCTTTTTAGAGCGAATAATCATCCTCTCATTGTTATTCATTTGCTCTTTTATTCATTCATTCGTTCTTCCTTTCTTTCTTTCACTCATTACATTCAATCTGTGATTATTCAGTCAATTTAAAATGCGTACTGAGTCTAAATCAATTTTCTAACGGAACAAAAATTGTAAATGTTGGAATATCGTAGCAGCAAGTTATTTAAATAATGAGCGGCATTATAATTATCGATAATTGATGGCAATAAAAAAATTGACGGATTATCACGTGATTTATGCGTCTGCACATGTAATTAGAAATAAATAATTTCGGAAGAACTACTGATTATTGTCAATATTTATACACGCCCTTTGGAGTGCATATATTCAGTGTCTGTGGAAAATGGCAGTCATGAA
This sequence comes from Diachasmimorpha longicaudata, assembly GCF_034640455.1. NCBI lineage: Eukaryota > Metazoa > Arthropoda > Insecta > Hymenoptera > Braconidae > Diachasmimorpha > Diachasmimorpha longicaudata. Next base: position 5,105,500 of record NC_087238.1, on the reverse strand, counting down.
TTTCAGAACAGTTAGCTCATGGTCATACATATATGTACTAATTTACATGATTTCTCCCAATGCATCCGACGAAATTAAATAAAAAATAGTAACTTATTCATAATAAAAATGCTCAAATTGCTAATTTAATTATCGATTAAAACTAAAAGTAGAATCAATAATAAAATTAATAAATAATAACTTAATAAACGAACCTTGAAAGCTGTACAGCAGGACAAATGTGGCGACGATGTGGCGACGCATTCTCGTTATCTTCAAAAAGAAATGTTTCGTACTCTTCTCGATGTTCAATGAATTTTTTAAAATATTTTTATCGGTGCAAAAAATCGGCTAATGGATAAAATAAGGAGCAATGGATTCGGTGTTTGCAATTCTCGCGGTGATGGGTGCGAAAGGTAAAATGTTGGGCAGAAAAATTTCTTATTATTCGCAGACGAAGAAGATCAATGGTAAAAATTAATTTAACCCTCTTCAAGCTCTATCGTCCTTCGAAGTTCACGAACGACTGAGGCTGTTAGAGGACCGTCGATTGGAGCTATAGCTCCCCTTCCTACTTTCACGCAGCACCGTGCTCTCATTTCCAAGCACTCTTACACCGGTGTTGACCGGGCCGAACAAGTTATGGACCATTTTCATTACCATTATTAATAACGACAATTCACCATTAATTTCAATACAGATTATGTCTTCTTTTCTCTTCTTCCCGACTGATCCATTTCGAGTTGTTTTATTTTTTCATTTTTTTCTCTTTCTCTCTCCTATTGACACGACCATTGATACTTCGTTCTTCTCACCCTTTCCATTTTTTAATGGTTTTTTTGTTTTTTTTTTTGCAACAACCGCTTGCCACCTATGCGCGAGGTGTGTTAAAACACCTATAGCTCTGGGTTTCTAGGTCAACTCAGCAATGCCCCTCGCATTTCAACTTTCAGCGGACAAAAATTGTCCCAGTCACAATGGTTTTTTAATCATTGTCATGTTCTAATAACTTTCAATTTTTCACCCGACTCTATTTTCATTCTACATCGTTGGATAAAAAATATTCTTATCAGTATTTCAACTCTTCAATTTTTATCAAATGAAAAGTGTCATTACGGATCGAACGAGTGATGGTATCAAAATATATAATTTATTTATTACATCATAAAAATAGGGCAAAGCCTTGAAAAAATATATGCCCTGAATTTTTTAAAAGGGAATATCGTTTCCCCTTCGTTTGTCCTGATTCCACTGATTCTTATAATTGACAACATGAACATATGCTATTGAGGTCTTGAAATGACACCAAAAACGCTTGTGAGATTTCACCCGCTATTGCTATATAGGTGCTACATCCTCAGGACAATTTTCCAACGAACCTATTTCGCCTTTCACTTATTTTTCTATTAATACGTTACCCTGAGGCACATCACCACTATCAACATACAGCAAATGGCAGTGCACGTGGATCATCAAAATCATGATAATTCCTCCGATATTATGTATCTGAAATTGTGATACGATAAGGATAATTCCACTGACAGCAATTCGTTAGAGTAGTTTAATTAAAAGTGTCGTTCAGAGCATCACAAGAGGTAAATAGGAGACTACTAATTATATTGACGTGTGTGAGGATATCCCCCAGCGCGTAAACGAGAGCACTATAAGTCTCCACTTCTCCAGTCGCATGTGACAGAAATGCTGGACGAGAATGACATAATTGGTGCTAGTTTGATGTACAGGTGCTTTAAAGGGAAAGTAAATAATTCATATGACGACACGCAATATCATCGATTCTCCATCAGTTACAAAGCTCTTCGTAATCGTTGTATTGACCTCCGGAATTTATTATTAATTTATCGAGTATTGTCTTTCTATCAATAAAGTCCTCAATATTTACACAGAGAGAAACAATTACCTCTTCTGAAAATATATTTATTTACTAAATTAAATAAGCAGACAAATTAACCTTCAGCCGAAGGCAAATTGACTAGTCGATTATTTAGGGCTCTAGAAAAATTAATAATTACCTCATTCAATGTTCATGAGCTGATCTTCCAGCTGATCTGCAATAGAGACAGATCCATCAATAAATCAGTCTAATTCCTCATTCAAATATATCCCTCCACTACTCAGCTCTGCCTGACTCCCTACCTTACCGTCTCGGTCTCGTACCCATGTGACTTTCCGACACTGGAAGTTGGGGTGCCATAAAACAAAGAAATCCAACTAGTTGCAGTATATATAAGGACACCATTGACCATCAGTATTTCATCAACAATTGCAATAATTTTATTTCCTTCCGCTGTTAGTCACATCCCTGATTTATTTACCATCGAAGTTCACGAGTGTTGTAACAATCAGTTCATAATTTAACAGTGCATCGAGATCATCACGTTCGTCACGTCATTTGACAAAATTAAGAAGATTATTGTCCATTTATTGTTGAAGACCAAATGGCCTCTGCCTGGGCGAAAATTCAACCGATCACGAAAACAATTAGTTTCGATGAAATAACTGCTGAAGAAATGGCTAAACGAATACCAGAGAAGTAAGGACAAGTGTCTCTATTATCATTAACATGTGTGTTTTGATATTTTCATTACTTTCATGGTAGGGAATTCGAGACGTATGAAAATAATGTTGACAAAACAGATACACTGGATCAATGCGGATGTTACGAACTGGACGAGACTGACAGTGATGCAGTCATAGCTCAGTTACTCCAGAATCAATTCAACAATGAGTACGACTTGATGTTGAAGAGAACGGAAGAAAAATTCAATGGCCATTCCAAAGGTATGTTTTTATTTACATTCTGTCAAAAGTCAAATACCTCATCTTAATTGGATTTTTCGATTGTTTCTGACAGTGGGCATATCGTATGTTAATTACCGTATATCCCCTACGATCGGTCCTGATGACAGAAAAGAAGTCGTCGATGATGAAAATGCCGACTTGGACAGATTTGTGGTATGAACAAATAATTTAATAATTACATAATGGAGTCACAGATACAGTTTATCATTTCAGAATGTCGAAAGGGAATATGCATCTATACCAAGATGTGGTTACAAAAAAAATTCAGAAGGATCAGAAATTGTCACGAAACATGACATGCTCATGTCATCAAGAATTAATGCTTGTCGAGTACTGGAATTTCCCCCGGGGATATCAACAGGAGATACTGGTGGATTTGATGTCAAGTTGAATAATAAGGTATTCAATTCACTACGAGCTCACAGCTATGCCCACTGTTCTCGACAAAAATCAAAACCAAAAACACATCATAAGTAATTTCACTACTCGAGACAAGCACGGCTTAATTACAATGTACTTTGAATAAAAATAAAAACAAATGTATTAATAATAGTTGCAATATTTTTACATATTTATTTAAATACCTTTAGAGTACTTATGACGTAGCCTTTCGTATCATATTTTATACAATTTATGTTCAGTGATTGTGAGATTGTGAATGTAATCAACTATTGAATTATTTATTTCTTCGTTTACTAGTGATGAATGGTATATCTACCTTAACTCAATGGTGGGAGCCCTCATTGATATCTCCCCCAAGGTAAATGATGCAGCAAGGAACATTTTCTTATCATTATCGGAGAGATCTTGTTCTGTACTGTAAATAGTCTCATCAATCACCTCATTATTTGCCGGCCTAGAAAATGGTGATTGTGTAAAAGTATCACTAGATAATTGAGATTTTGTAAGGAAAGGATTATTAGCCGTTGCGGTCGTTGAACTTGAAATAAATGGATTACTGGTCCTGTTGGAAAAATTTTCAGGAGGGTCAATGGGGTTTCCAAAACCTGCTGGGATACTAGCGTTGGAAGATTCAGGCTGAGAGGTCGCCAATGAACTGGCTGCTAAGATATGGCCAGCACCTCCGGGCGTCTTCATTTCCAATTTTCCCAATAAGCTGTTATCAGCCAAATTTGAGGCACCAGTACTATTATTAGTTCCAAATGGAACTGTATTGTTGGTATTGGTGAAAGGAGAGTGGTTTGATGGTGCCACGTTTGCAAAGCCATTAGTTCCTCCAGGGGACGCGCCAAACGGAGAACTCATGTTCATCTGCTGTGGATTCAATTTAAAAAACTGTATCATGATAATAAAATATTAATTAAAAGTCATACTACTCCCAAAATGGGGAATTGAAAATATAATAACTTATTTTTGTGTGCAACCCCAAAATTACTTACACCGAGGGCAGCGGGATTATTACTGAATGTTCCTGGAGCTCCAAATACCGGTGCAGCATTTGTCTTTCCAAATCCACTACCGCTTGCCCCGAATACTGGAGCAGTACCGAATGTCATGTTATTTTTCGGCTGTCCGAAAATACTGTTCGAAGAACTTCCAAAAATCGGTGCTCCCGTTTGTTGAGTAATGGTCTCCCCTCCGAACATATCTACCCCCTGACTTCCCCCGCCAAAAACTGAAGTTGATTGACTCGTGGCAAAAATACTGTTTTGCGGTTGATTTGCACTGAATAAATTTTGATTACTCGCTTGAGGTACAGCTCCCGATGTCGCAGCAACCGACGAAGTTGGACTAAATGTTCCCAGAGGTTGGGAGTTGCCGAACATGGAAGTCATGGGCTTCGTAGAACCTCCAAAAATGGAATTTGATGTTTGAGGTACGCCAAAAGCTACGATAAAACAGCCCATAATTTTTTCAATTGTTTAAAACAAATCAAATCCTAATCTTGATTAGAGAATATCGGTTACGAGGTAAAACAACGTGATTAAAAAAAATATTTCTCAAAATTTTTACCTCCAAATGCGGGCGCTGCTCCGAAAAATGATGTAGTATTGGTATTTGAATGACTGAAAATCGATGCCTGAGTAACTGGAGTGGCATTCACCTTTTCACTAAAAGATCCTGACGAAGGAGTGCCAAATGATTTAGGAGCAAAAAAGGAATTTCCAGTAATGGAGCTAGTACTCAATTGTGGAGTCGAAAGTACAAAATTAGATTTCGATGAGAAGCTGGAGTCTCCCTGAAATTTTTGTAATTTGTCTAACATATCGGCTGTTTCGTGAGTCGGATTCTTCAACGCTTCTCGTTTCCTTGTCATTGCTTGGCAAAGTTGTTGAAATTGAAGTTTTGTCTGCTCAACGTTGCCATTTTTCTGAGCTTGATAGATTTCCCATCGAACTTCTTCAGGGGATACGTCTTCCATACCAGGAATACAGCCTTGTTCCTTGAAGGGTCCAAAACACGATAGAAGCCATTGGCCGCTTCTTTCGGCTGCCAGTACTTCTTCAGCAACTGCCAGCCTTCATGGAAGAGAAGAATAAACTTTATATTTCCTTAAAATATCTAAAATATATTGTTAAAGGAAAAAAATACTATCAATGATGAAGAATGTTGCGAAACCTAAAAATGAGGTCGTGCAATAAATACTTACACATTACTTTTGTTATCCCCGTATGATTTATGGGCTGAACTCTGCCCATTTCCTCCTGGGAAATAACGCATTGAGAGATTAGATTGCTATAAATTTGATATAAAAAAATGTATTGGTAAATAACAAGTAAATTTACCAAATCCTCCGACATGTTCGAACCGGCAATACTGTCCAAATCGACAGTTACCCTGTTGAAAATACTTGCAGACTACCATTTTCGTTGGAAAACAAATGAACAAGGAATGATAATAACACTCGATAAGTGGTTATGTGCATTTGAACCCTTGAAAACCAGTTACTTCATACTTTGACATATAGATTTATCACTAATATGAAATACCATACGAATTATACCACGAAAAACCAAAAATTACTCATCATTTCAGGGTAAAACTAACGCGTATTCCATTTAATGACAAATCTCTGTGTTGTGAAATCATAAGACAATACGATTAGTTCAGACCTCGGGTGTCAGGTCACCCCAATGGAGCATTAGAAGAAGACCCCGATATTTGAGGAGATTCCTCTACATGCCCTAAGATGGACCCACTTGTCTGTGCCCATCTCCACATGTTCCCAGGTCCTCGTCGCATTCCAAACAATAACGCGGGCGTCGGGACATCCTGTCCACAATTGTGTCAATAAATAGAATAATTGTTGGTATATTCAATATTCCAAATTGACTTTTGTAGTGATCAGAATGCCGAACACTCTCCTCGACGTTGATGAGTCACTTATGAAAAACAACCTCCTGCTTCCTGTGAGAACGTCAATTCATTTCTATTTGCAAATTAGAGCCAGATATTTCCCAATATTTTCATCATTTGGCGATGAATGTCATGTTAATTTCCTGATGAATTTTAGTTAAAATGATATATGCAAATAGAAAATGTTGGAATAATGGCAGTGGATTTACTGACCTAATAATATTTTATGAATAATATCGAGCCATGATATATTATCATTATGATATTTTGATTAATAATATTATTAGGTGTCAAAGGTCATATTCAGAAGTACTCCCGCATCGTTATGGCCTTATCCTTTTTCAGGAATACAAGGAAGAGGGTGAGGAGTTTGATCGCCTTCTCAAGACCCTAGAGACTCCCCAGACACCCTCGGTAGTAGTCAGGCCTCACCCTGGCATATGCATCAAGACTAAAACGGACACTGGAGATAAAATATTTGTCAACGTCTGTCACACTAAGGAAATTCCACCTCCTGAGGACATTTCAGATGACAAACTCGATAAGCTCCTGGAGGAGGACACCCCCTCGTGGTGCATCCCAATGAGCATTGGGCATGAACATATGGAGTCTGACAAAAGTGAGATGCACTTCCCAATTAATTACCTTTCTCTTTTATTATTGAAGTTGTTGTTCAACCACCTAAATGGTAATATCTTCAGGTGGCTCCTCGTGTCCGACGTACGATGTCGCCATAAACACCAAATTTTTCGACACATGCCAAGAGAAAAAGCACTTCTTTGCCTTCGCAATTCTGACAATTCTCTCAGCGATCGGTGAAAAATATGACAAAGTCGTCGATTCTGAGAATTACGTAGTTCTTAAGAATCGAAAAGTTGTGGGGAAGCTACACGACCACAGGGTGGCGAAACGTCAGCCGAAGTACTCATCGCAAACCTCTGCATCGAGCCCCTTAATCCAAGAAATCCCCGAGGAGAAAACTTCCAAATCCAAGGATGAAAAATCGGGGGCTGTGAGGGTTGATGTTGTTAATAGTTCGCAGTACGTAATTTTCAAAAAGCCGAGGGAGGGGAAAACGGAAAAATTAATCGGATATTTCAAGCTCCCCCCTCAGGTAAATGCCATACTAAACATTACTTCAGAAGAAATAAATTCCAATTTTTTCAATGCGGTATTCTTAATTTTAGTGTTTCAAAGATGAAATTCGAGCAGACATTGGTGAAGATAGGATTGTAATCGAAGTAAGCTGTCATAATTACCTCGTCGATATTTTCGTTCCGTTCTCAATCGACCAGAGTTCCGTCACGGCTTCTCTGAATGCAGATCTCAATGTAAGAACGTTGGATTCTTCTAACGAACTATCATCCATTACCGGTCATTAAATGTTGTCAAACAAGAATTTTTCTTAATTGATTTATTCTGTCTTTCTAGATACTGCAATTGGATATGCCAGTGACATCGACATGAGCATGACATTGAGGTAATTCCTAACAATTAAAACTAATTAATTACTAGTGAGGTTATGCGTACTCTAATGACTAATTATTGAATGCCCTAGGCTTGAGTGGAGCGCATTAGCAGTAATTTTGTAATCGATTATTCGACATTTTTCGTAGAGTTCATTAATCAACAAAAAAATGAGAAAAAATTATTGTAACATAATCCGAGACTTATTTAGTTCTCATCATTTCCCTCGCACATCATCTAATTAACAATAACTTATGAACACCACGTAACAAAATATATTTTGCGTAACAAAAGATCCTTTATGTTTCTCGTCTAATTTCCTAAATTCATCTCCAATCTCTTACGATTACTGCGGAAGTACCTTGTCTCGCATCAGTTAGAGCTTTATCACTTCACATTTCTGTGAAAAACGCAGGTCTATCGATCCCCATAATTATGAAGACATTTGGCAGAAGATAAACAGTATTGAAACCAATCATGAAACAACTAATATATTTGCAGAACAGATCAACGAGTACTTTGTCCTTGTTCTCGTGAGAATTTTCACTGTTCATGAGGTCTTTAGCATTTACTCTGAGTATGGCACAGATCGTCGTGTAGCCTAGGAACTTGCTGAGAGCTTTAGTAGCGAGAACACAGCAAAAACCGAGGACTGTACGCAATATCGTACATCTCAGCATCGTCCATGTCGGCCACATTATGTTGTAAGGGGGTGCAATGAGTGGGGGCTGCATTGCTCCAGTCTTGAAGTTAATTAGAGCAGCTAGATAGATGCCAGTCGCCACTGATACTACCATCGCCGTGTCGCCCCTACAATTTTTATCCAATTACATTCACAAGGTCTCAGAGAGTACACCCTGACTGCAGTTCATTTTACCCTCTGATCTACATAAATCGTCTTCTCGATTTCGAATTAAAAATAATTTCCAATTAAATGATCAGCGTTTACCTCGTCGGTGTCCACCTATCGCTAACAGGATAATAAATAATAGCAGCAGCACCAATGGCAAATAGTAAGAATAAAGCTGCCTCATTAGTAACTAAATAGCGATCTGTAAAATCAACAATTGGCACTAGTGGAATCATCATCGCCCCGGCCAGTCCAAGACCAGCTAGTATATCCAGAACGGTGTGCATCCCCAAGTACAACCTGCTCAGGCAGATCAGTGAACACCTGAAACGATAAAATGCAAAGATGATAATCTGTCTTCGATTGGAACATAAATTTAGATTGATAACAAAGCAATGACGTGACAGTTAATGAAAACAAACCATTGATTATAGTGAGATGTTTTTCCTGCAAGAAAACGCTTTTCTGTGTCTTTTTAAGTACCTCATAGTTATCAAATTAAAGAAACCATTAAGCTCCCAAATTAATTCAGTTAAACCTGATGACAAATAAATGATTTACGTTCAAAAATACCCACCACAAAACTGCCATGACGATTGCAGAACAAACAGAATAAACGTATCGGTTCAGAGTAAACAGAATAATTCCAAAAGGAATGGCGACACCGACCATAGCGTGAGTGGAGGGCATTCCGTACTCTTGTGACCACTTGCTCTGGAGTCTGACAGCCGGAGGGCAGGCAGGACGTGGCCAGCACATGATGTCCTTCAGAGCTTGTCCAACGGACATAATGATCGACCAGACTAAGATTATTCTCCTCCCCACGGCCCCATCGATGTTCCAGAACCAGAAGGGAATAAACATGCAGTAGAAGGTCTCGTCTCCCAATTCAGTCCCAAAGAGGAATAAATAGTACCAGAAGTAATTATTCACTGGCAGTCCTCTTTCCATCGATGATTTCTCAGTTGGTTCGGGAGATTCGTCATTCGTGTGGACAATTCCTTTACCATTTTCATGGACTAATCCGTTCTTATCGATTATCCTCGATGGATCGTCAGGTTGCGAGGTGACGGGGGAGGGGTTTTCGTAGCTAATGTCCACGCCGAAGAACTGCTGGATTCTCGCCACCAGGTGAGGATCCTTCAGGTCTTCTATCATTTCTCTCCACATTTTCTAATCTCTAATTTTTTCTTTTTGTTGGCGTTTCAAGTCCTGGCGGTGCCAGTCACGAGCATCGTTGAGGGAACAGAATCCTGGGGAGAATTGATCGATTAGACAGGAACAAAAATATGATCGCCAGTATATGTTAAATAGTCCTGTATTTTTCTGAAAGATAATAGTTAGATGCAAAATACTTTTTCAACGAGGAAAAGACAATTATAGTGGTGACAGGCGACTACCTCGTGGGTATTTCCAGAAGGAGCTTTAAGAAAAACATTCCGGAAAAAAGTGGTTTTGAATCATTAAAAACGAGAGGGGAATTTATCGTGATTATCCCGGCAAAATCAATAACCAAGAGACTATTATTTTGTATCTCGTTGATCCTTACCTCATGGCTGGCTCCTCACTCTCCTCAGAATTTACCCGCGTCCCCTGGAAAACAACACCTGTCAAAAACTGCGCATTTGACTACTCCAATTCCCGACGAAATCCGTCAATCCCACCGAATCTCGATGTGGGATTCGAGCTCATCTGGCGAATTGACGGTTGCGACGAATGAAAAATTGTCACGAGTGTACGTACAACTGTAATCGCGTACCTCAGGCCACTCAGAACGATTTGCACTTTGTCTCGAGTCCATGCTCGATAAATGTTGCCTCTTCACTCGCTGTTTTTGTTCGTATATAGGTAGCCGACCGGTGATTGATTTTCACATATTGGACTGATTCTATCGCTTGTACTCGATTCGTACCCGTTCGTACTAAGTTTAGAACGTTTCGTTGGTTTATCAATTATTCAAAAATAAATAATTAAAAATTCAAAACGAGGTTGACCGACAGATTTGGACGAATTTATATTTTTCTATACATTTGGGCGACATCTGTGTGCCACAGACGGACCCAGACGACAACGGAGTCGGTCCACACACTAGCATAGGAACTAGTATTTTTCGTCCCCCTGGGCTGGAATGTTTCTATGTTAGCCTTATTGTTAACAAACGATAATTACAATTTTTCCTCTGCTAACGTAAGGAGCAGTTTATCAAGTACTTTCGCGCGTAAAGTGGTGGACGAGCGTAAAAATGGTCCGAATCAGTTGACAAACAGCAGATTTTTATATTTCTAAATTATATTAGTGGTGGAAATCCGTGGAATTTTCATACTACATTACTTGTGACAGTTTTGCGTCAATAATTGAACCTCATAGACAATCATTTAACACTATTGGACCTGCAGCTGATTTCTAACCTGTACGCTGGTGAAAGGGGATTTCTTTTTTGTTGAAAATAAACTAAAAATGACGAAATTCTCGGACATAACTTGGCCAGCTGAATACTCTGAATTGAAGGTAAGTCCAAAATAATTCATAAACAGATCAGAATCGAATCACGAGGGTCAAATCATCGTCAGTTCCCTTTGTTCTGATTGTCTGGATTTTTTATGTTTTTTTCTCATGTTTCTAACCTCCATGTTTCTAACCTCATTTTGCTCGGATAAATGTCGATTTTCGGGCCTAATAATATATTATAGTTTATGTCATACGCCAATAAAATTGCATTTGCCTCATGTGATTATAATCCCCATTCCTCAGATCATACTTTTATCACCTGATGACATAACCTATTATTTTAATTTTCTGACTGAAAGTATTTTTAAACTTAAGAGAATCGAGGAACTCCTCGTCTGTGGAATATGCTACGACTACATGGAGACATCGGTGATGACACCCTGTTCACACAACTGTGAGTACTTCCATTGTTATCAAGAAAATCATTCACTCAGGGAACCTGTCAATGATTCATTCAATTATATTCTTTATCTATTAGAAAGTGAATCCATTTGTAAAGAGATAAGTCTCGATAATTCAAGTCCTACATAGGAAATATTACTCTAAAATCCGAAAAAAATATTAGGAAGAGGATTTGAAAACTCTCATAAAAAATCACGTTAAACCAATTAAATTTTTGATTTGTTCCTTATTTTTTTATCCTGGCTGTCCAGATTGTTCCCTCTGCATCAGGAAATACCTGCACTATAAGAACCAGTGTCCAGCGTGTTTCCAGGACACCTTCGAGAAGGATCTCCACACAAATCGAATCATCGACGAGATAATCCTGTACTTTTCCACGATCCGCGACAAATTGGTGACTTGTATTACCGGTACAAAATGCCAGCCACCATCCGAGGAGTCTGTCCTATCACCTCCAGTACGTCCAGCGCGTTCGAGTCAGCTAAAATCCCCGGAGGTACGTTCAAAGCCGGCGCTACCCTCCGACGATATCTCGAGTTCAGTGACGTCTACAACAAAATCTTTCTCGAGTCCCAGCACGAGTGGTACCTCGAGTCTGTCGACTTTCTTCACTCCAAAGTCTCGAAAGCAAGGTCGATCGATTCCCCAGGTTCCCTGCCCGGTTTGCAGGGTAGAAATATCCGAGACACACATAAACAAGCACCTCGACGACTGCCTGAAGCGCGACTCCGAACCAGAACGTCCCCCAAGACTGGAATTAAAACGCAAACCCCTGCCGAAGCTCGTTGTCTGCCTGATGAAGGACACAGAGTTGAAGAAGAAGATGAAGCTGCTGAATCTGTCGATCCGGGGTGACAGGAAAACCCTGGAGAACAGATACCAGCGTTACTGCACCCTCTACAACGCTGAGTGTGACAAATTATCACCCAGGAGTGTCGAGGAGGTGCTGAAGCAGTGCGAAGAGGAAGAGGAGCTGGAGAGAATGACACATGAGGCGAAAATCAATGTCTCCAGACTGCACATCACCAGGAACAGCAATCAAAACGTGATCGAAGCAATGCAGAAGCACTACCTGGAGGCAAACAAGCACAAGTACGAGGACCTCATAGCTCAGATCAAGAGGAGAAAGACACCCAAACCACCGGTACGTCGATCTCTCATAAATGATGATCAGAGAGTCAATGGGGACGAGGGAACGAGAGATGAGGATCTCACCTCCGGACGAATGCTCCAGGATTCATTCCAGGATCAGGATTCCGATGATTCTTGCCTGCTTCAGACGTACATCAGTGACCATCCCATGAATTTTCTGTGTCTTGGGATGGGTGAGGACAGCTCCAGTCCGAAAAAGAAGAAGAAGAGGGATGAGGCACTGGTGCCTGATAACTCAATGAGGAATGGAGTGGATTCACCTGGAGAGCAGGCTGCCAGCATTTACGAGGTGACGACTGATGCGGAGACCGACGACGATGAGAGGGACTGTATGGATATATCGGTGATGACAGCATGTCCAGGTAATTCAGTGACGGTAATGGAGCCCAGTCTGAAGGAGGAAATGATGCTGATTGAGGAGAGAAAGTCCAAGGGTAGAATTTTAGCTGATTCAATTGCTAAGGATTTCTGCGACGACGACAGCAACGAGGACGAGGAAAAAGTCGAGGGCAAGGTCACGGGGTCGGGGAGGGGTGATAAAGAGAACGACGAGGGGGAGAGTATCGTTGCACGTCGACCAGTCAGGAAACGCAATCATCCATCGAGATTCAGAGATGAGGGGGAGAAGGGACAGAGCGGTAGATTGACTCCTATTGATGCACTCAGGGAGGAAATTAATGGGAATAAAGTGGTGGTGGAGAAGGGAAACGATGGAACTCTGAAGAGACGACGCAGGCGTAAGGCCACCGAGGGGAGTGAGGAACCACCCCGGCGACCTGTGCGAAAACGAGAGGCTGTCAATGTCTTGCAGGGCAATTGATGATTTTTTTTCTGTCTTTTTGGAACGACGAAAGTCGCCCGTTTTTCATGGAGCATTTATTGTTATTTAGGGAGAATTGTGTGCAAAGATTGAACGATTAAATATATTTGTATTGTTTTGAAATAATGCTCTTTTCATTGAAAACCCCTGGGAGCGCGGGGACTGAAATACCTATTCCTCGAATAATAAATTTTTAGCGACAAATTGTGAATTCAACATCATTTATTTTTTGATATTCCTCACTCGACAGCTCTATCAGTCAACTAAAAACTACCTATCACATTTATTAAACTCAATTCATCGCCAATTATTAATTCCTCTCCATCAATAGTCTAATTTGAATCCTAATAACACTCGAAAAATCATCTGTCTTCGTCGATGAACATTATTTATCGTTAATAAGTACATGGAATCGCTTTGAGGCAGAATATTTATTATTTACGATCCACGCAATGAATTCCCCCTCGCTATTACACCTATCGATTAAATTTTTTACAGGCATCTTTGAAATAAAAATACAGAGCCTCTAACAGTCAATTATCTGAACACTTCTTCTATTTACATATCTTCAATTGAATAGAATCTGAATAAACACGAGCTCAGAATATCTCTCACAATGTTTATTTTTATTTTCACCTTCAACGTTGAACTTGTTGATTGAAACTCGTTAGAATATCGTAATGACTTGTGATTATTCTCACAGCTATTATTTTTTAAATTTAAAAGCACATATGCCATTGATTTATTTCGACAGATTACGAAGGAACCAAAGTAAGTTTCCATATGTTATAATAAAAGTATCAATAAAAGAACCCAATACTTTTGATCGAAAATTGACATTAAATTTCTACTGGAACTTTATAAAAATTTCCCAAGACTATTCAATTGTTACAATAAATTCAACAGATTCTTATTATTAAATTCAATTATTTGGAAATTTTTCTCTACAAATTTCGTAAACATCGCCTTTTTATCGGCACAAACTCATTACAAAAATTGAATCGATATCTATTGACAGCTTTGCATTTATCCTTCGGTAGAATTTTGTTCACTTCAGTGGAATACAACTTCTAATAGACAAAACGTACATCGAACTTTAAAATCTTTTGATACTGTATGCTCATTTAAATCATTCTCTCAAGCTCCATTGATCCCATCAATCCATTTACCGATTGACATTCTCAAAATCCCTCTTTAGAAAAAAATTAACAAAAAAGTTGACTGTAATACTCTACGGTGATATTCTCAGTAATCTAGTTTGATTGACTCTTTGATTAGCACTTCCTCATAAAATCCCTGGCATTATTGCACGACATTTAAAAATCCCTCACCAATTAAAAAATATTGGATTCTCTATACAATTCAACGGTGGCATAAATAATCTCTCCAGTATCAATTTACATAAGGTCTTTCCTCGTCACTTAAAATAACATTGGAATAAACCTGACAGCATTACATTGATAGATCCTCTTAAACAATCTAACTTATCCTCAATTACTCACCAAATAAATACATATTTTTTTGATTCAACATGATATTCACGACAAGGGACTACATAATAATGACTTCCTCGGATTGAATTAAAATTTACACCGTTGATTCAACGGAATTAATATTTCATCGGTATTATTCATTAAACAGTATATTCACGATAATTTGCTGTAGCAAGTACTTCGTTATCATCTCACTACAGTCAGGCACACCATTGTAAATTTAAATCTACAATGTCCAGTCCTCGACAAAATCCTCAGTAAATTTAAAATTCTATCAATCGGTGCAGCTATTTAAGCTTGTTTATAGTCACCCTCATTATCACGTACCATCGCGTTTTTTTCTAGCAACAGTGATGCCGATGGAGCCACGTATCTTCCTCAGGAGATCAATTATCTCAGCCGTTGGCATTTCCTCGACGCTCTCGTCATTCACCTGCAATTAAAACATATAATGAACGATTAATCGATTGAGTTGGGGTGAAATGCCAATAAAAAATTAATCTAATAACTTTTAACAATCCTCGATTATCGAAATATACAGTCACTCCATTTTGCCCCTCTTCCCTGTGACACTGATTAAAAGCTCATGTACAAGGGATTAATGTAATCCTTGAGCATTAAAGAGGGCTTACCATAATTAATACATCTCCCTGCTTCAGTCTACCATCCTTAGCGGCTACACTGTCTGGATGTACCATCGATATGGCTGTACCATTAACATCCGCCTGTAAACTGAAGCCCAGTCGGCTGTTCCATCCCCTTGTCAATTCCACCATGAATACCTGGAATTGATAAACATCAGATTGAGATTTCTATTCATTAAATTAATTAGCATAATCGTGATGTGGTTTGAGGAGGGGGAAGGTTTGTTAATTTAATTGATTGGGAGACGAGTGCACATCATTCGTGATTGGATGGAGTCTCAAGGGTGGGAATGGAAAGATAACATGACAGTCGATTATCGCGAGAGAGCGATGATAGCTCAAGGGACTTTTTTCTGGAATCATTCAGGATTATAATTTTTTTTTTCTGAATTAATTTATTCTTTTAGAGAAGTAGATTCAAGGGTAGTCGACATCAAACAAGGTAAACAGGTTCTTGTAAGCCAGATGGACAATGAAATTTTGTTTAGAGAGAGTTTTTAAAATTGGGACGTCGAGAGATCGGGGATCATTTTTTTTCCATAAATTTTCTGGGAGAAGGAGAATTTGTATTTATCCAGAGATCAACTGTAATAACTTACATCATATCCCTCCCTCTGTAGGCTCTCCTCCCTCATTTTCTCCCTCTCAGTGGACTCAGCCATATCTCCCTCGTCCTCGTCGTGCGGTGCAAACATCACTCCCTTCCACTTCAACAGGCCCTTACTACCACCTGGATCCTCACCGCTCAACACTTTTCCTGCAATAAAAAGGGAGATGTGAATTGTTGACGTTTCACTGCTCGAGATAATTCGCCATGTTACAAATACTACATCCGCTCTTGATAAGAACATTATTATCAGTGTAATGCTAATGACGTATTTCTCGGTATTTGGGTCACGTTCAGTGCCACGAGAGCTTTAATTGTTTTCGAAATTATTTGTGATTTAGAGGATAACTGGATATTTTCAAGAGCTTGAGAATTATGAGGGAAAGTAGATGAAATCATTTGGATAAAATCCGAATATCATTTAAATCCTCCATAAGAAAATTAATTACCATTTTCAAAATATGAATTCAATTTTTTTTTAGCTCATAATAATTTGTTTGGGTTTTGTAGTTTTGCCGGATTTAACTAAAATTTACCTGGAATGTCTTGATCACTCGAATGAGCAATTTTACATTTGGCACTTCCATTATCACCACCTCCACAAGTAGGATTAGCACTTTGATAAGCAGGATTTTTGTAGCTAAAGGCTTCACTATCTGTCTTGACCGAGGACATAATCGGTGGCATTGATACTGGCTCGGACGGCAATGTATTGTCCTGCGTAATATCACGATGAAGTTCTTCGATGTAATCGATTGGATTTTTACTACCCTCGGGTATGATAATGGTCTCCTCATGCTCTGACTCCAGACTAAATTGATAATTTGGCTTCTCCAGAGGTGCACCGAGATTGAGAAAACTTGGCCTCAATGGTTTACCCGAATCGAATGAGTCAGTTGCGTCGTACAGGGCTGGTGGATCGATTATATCGTCTGGTATTGAGCCTTTGGCTATTTGAGTTTTTATCGAGCACTGATCGCTGTCTGATGTGTCAATCTGACTCCCCGTTGACACTTGATTCGATGAGTATATCGGTTCTAAAGGGATTTAAAAAAATAAAAATATTTTTATACTCCAGGGGAAGACTTTAATTCACTCGCTGGTGAGCGATTTAAACTTTGTAATTCACTCATTTCTCTGAATATTTTTGAATTATCAGGAGAATAAGAATTTAACTTGCGTTAGGAAAAATACTCAAATATTTGTGATGCAAAGTATTGCAAGAAGCTTTTTGAAACCCTCTTATTATTTTTTTTTCTTCCAACGCGTTGAGAGATTCAGAAAATGAAATTAAATTTACCGTTGTCTCGTTCACCAGTGGGTGTTCTCGAGGCCGGTCGTCGTAATTTTCTCGGTGAGTTTGTGGATGCACCCGATGGCTGCTGAGACCTCGAGCCGTTTGATGTACCAGGTGACAGCTTACGAACAGCCAGATCACAGAGCATATCCATAGCCTCTTGTCTGAAATTTTTTTTTTACTCTTTGGAATTTGTGACTTTTTCTCGGCAGATGAATATGAATTTTTTATTAATGAATATGTCAAGGATCATTCTGCACTATGTCACACGAATAATTACCATTTTCTATGGATTGGAATGCTTTAATATTCGCATTGAATCAGCGTGAAACGCTACCTTCCTACTTTCATGGCGTTGACATTATGGAATGCTATTTAAAATTTGCTATTCACATTATGAATGTAATTATTGGGGAAGTCGCAGGCAGACTGTGTTGCGCTGACAGTGAAGAATACGGAGGTTTTTTTGAGGTGCGAGCCATTTAATTAGTTGATTAATAATTTCATGTTGCGAGAAAATATTTGAATCGGGGGAAAATTGTATAAATTGTTTGTGTCGCAGAAATGAAATACGAAAGTGTAAAGCAATTATTAATCGAATAATAAATAGTATTATATCGAATGTATGATTTACAATTATTAGATATTAATCACGTTATGATAGTCCATAGCTCTTGAGTCAGTTCATGCTCCAACAAGTTTCATCCCGTTTTATTCATCCCCTCCTATGAATAGTTTTCCAACAATTCTCGAGCGAATACCAACAGAAATGAAATCCTTACCGGAGACTCGTGCGAGGTGGACGAAGTGGATGATCGGGCTCAGTCGGTGACAATGCTGATACCGGAGTCTGTGCCAAGTCTCGATAGAGACGAAGTTTAACTCTTGGTCCACACTGTCTCACCAATGCAACTGCCTCCTCGTGGCTCATTGGTGACAGGGGTGCACCATCTACCGCAACAATCTTGTCGCCTGGCTGAATACGACCGTCGCTCAATGCTGGTTCGCGCACCAATGCCCTCACATAATGGCCCAAAGCACTGCTATCCACCTTACGAAGAGTGAAACCCAAACTTCCGCCCACTTTAGTCATTTCAATGTCAAATTCCTGGAAATAGAAGAGTGACATTTTTCTATTCAAGGGAAAAAGATTTTTTTATTGTTATTATTATTATCTTTATTTCCGCGGCAATGGCTCAATAATTATTGTCATAAAAAAGGCCTCAGTTTCTCGCAGAAAATTTTAGACAGAAACAGACGTATTTAATTTATGTTTATAAAAAATATTCAATGGAAGAATTCTTTAATTTCTCCTTTAAATCGCTCCCAATAATTTAAAAAAAAAATCACCGTCAACTTTCCAAGAAGTCGAAGAACCTGATCGGATTGAACTTTGGATTCAACATTTTTTTCTATTCAATAAAGGCCTATCATAAATACATTTCTACATCTTTCATTGAGTATAATACTCCCAAATAGAATGACATACCCCGCAGGGTTCGATCTGAAGTGGTGGAAGTGGATTGAGTAATCTCAGGGGTGGAGGTGGCTCACGACGTGCTGGTGGGGGCGGTGGTGCACCGGGGGGTGAAATATTTTGTTCATCCCCTGGGAGTCGACACACTAAAAGCTCGACGGTGCTCGATGTCGTTCGTAGTACCTCCAGAGCCTCCTAGATAAATGGACAAAAAAAAAATTGTTCCGATTGTAGAGAGGATCGATGAAAAATACATTTGTTTGATTAGTCCCTGGCTGTTGAGGCCATGACGGCCTCAAAAAAATATCAACACAAAGAAATTGATCTTTTTAATTTTTAGTTGAACTCACGTAATTGGTGAGATCAGTGAGGGGTACACCATTCGCCGAAAGAAGAATGTCACCGGGTTGAAGTTTGTTGGATAGTGCCGCTGGCTGTTGAGGAAAGAGCCTTTTAACTCTCACTGGGCCAGCGCTACCACCACCAGATACACTTAACCCGAGCCCACAGCTACTTTTCTGCAGGGTCACCCGAAACGTGCTCTCTGAAATGAAAAATTCAATCAATTGATGGTGAGTTGGGCTGTGGAGTCCTTTTATTTTCGTCTGTGGGTAACTTCTTGGGGTCTCTCTCCTCCACGGAGTTTCTTTTGCTGCGGGGTGTGTGAGGGGTGGTGGAAGCTTTGTAGTTGTAAGTGTTTTTCGATTCGTACTTCTGGGGAGTAAGTCACTTTCGAGGGGGTGGATTTTTTTTATTTGTGTGAGTGAGTTTGTGCTGGTGATTGTTTGAAGTAGTTCAGACAGGAAAAAAATTATCTGAGGGTCTCAATTTTTTGTTTGTTTGAATTAAAACCAGTTTGAGGGGTTTCGCGGTAGTTTGAGAATCAAAAGTTCTCGGTAATTTGTGGTGGAGGCGAGGAAAGATTGTTGTAAAATTTTTAAATCTCTGAGGAATTTTTTTCCAAATATTTCAATACCGATGACAAATCGAAATAACTTATGTTGGACTAGTCCTCACTTTTTTATGAATATCTCGTAATCTAAGGGAGCTACAAATTTTTTTATGAGAACCTTTTTTGTCGAGCTAATTAAGTATTACAACAAATGTAGTAACAAAAAATTCGCTATCTCCCTCAGATTCGGATATATCGCCCAAAAATTGGATTTCCTCATGGATACACTAATTATATATTCAATCAAAATAATTATATATCAACGTGCGAAAAAATACGCCCCTCCACTTATTGCTAAACTTTTTCAGTATTGAAACGTTTGATAAATAGAATCCCTCCAATAGTTTCCGACACAGACTTTGTCAGGAAGAGAATGAAAATAGTTTTAACAACAGGAGCAACGATTCGAAAACGAATACCTCTTTCCATTCCCTCTGTGAAGCTGTTCCGCATGAATTTTTTTTTTTTTTTCACCAGTCTTTGAATAGAACTCCAGGTACACCTTTCCCGCTGGGAGGCCCCCCAGATCATTGAGGACTTTCCGCCGGAGCGGCCGGATATTGGAAAGAACCAAACTACTGACATATCGTTTCATCACATTGTTCAGATCATTGTGAGTACATCCCGGTGGATTTGAATGCTCCCACGACAAAAGGTAATTTACATTTGATGAGTTGCGGGTAATTTTCCAGGACACAACCGACGACACTCTCTATCCCTCTCTCTCTCTCTCTGGCTCTCTCCCCTTATTTACATCTATTTACTCATTTTCTTGGCTGCGGAGAGGGACAGAGAGAGCTGATTTACGGGGTCTTGTGAGACCGCCGGAGGAAAAGAGGATAACAAATTGTGCACTGGGTTTATTTCAGACATCCAGAACTATAATTGCCCAGTGGAATGGGAAAAAAAATGAATCAGGGGACAAACAAGCGCATGTCGGAAGTCAACTGCTGACTGGTGGATTTTTTTTTTTTTAACGAGAGAGAAAAGCCAGTGGAATGGCAAAAAAAAGAGCGAATGCAAACGAGAGTGGTTCAGCGAAACAGAAAGCAAATTGCTACGTTTGTTTGTACGGCATGAAGAGATCGAAATTTCATTTCCATTTATGATTCGGTTTCAATCCCCAGATTTCTTCCATTTTCACCAGACAAAAAGAAAATTCATGATTGACATTTTTTCTATTCGCGTTTGGAAAAATATCTTCTACTTTCCAGAGTGAAGAAATTTTCTGGTGAGATTTCTGCACATTTTCCGTCGAATTAAATAACCCGAGCTTCAAGAAAATGAATCAAGAAAATCTTGAAATTATTTCAAATAAGTGGGGAATTGCTTGCGTCATATCAGAAACTGCAGGTCACACACACAGATATCCACAGGGATATACCAGATATGGTTTGAAAAATATCAAATGGTTTCCGGATTTTTTTTTCATCGAGAAAAAAAATTCCAGGTAAATTTTGCATCTGGAAAATTTTACTCACGAGAAAAATAACGTGTGAACTTTGCTGTGAAAATATTCAATCAACGTTATATCTCACTAAAGAATTCGATGATAAATCAGGTCGCTGGAATATCCGTAAAACCGTTCCAATAAAAAAAAATCCCCCCCCCCTCCCCCCGCCCACTAATTTCCAACGAATAAGTGTTGCATTCACATTTTAAACCTGTTATTCTCTCCCTCTATTCTCCATTGAAAACTCATCTACACACCGTACTGGTGATATAAATTGGCGCAAGTCAATTGAACGGATTCAGGCAACAGTGGAGGTATAGAATTTCAGAAGCAGAAGGGGGATAAGGGGTGGAGGGGTAACAGTATTCACGCTTGGTCAAATGAATGCAATAATGAACGCGCAAAGCCAATATCGATTGCTCCTCAAAATTGCCATTGCATGTGGGCCCTCCACCCGCATACAATTCGTATTTCAAATTCTTTTCCCACCCCTCACCTACCCCTACCTCTTTTTCCCCCCATTTAACAATTTCAAGTACCACAAGTTCCGCCAATTTATCCATTCCCACCCCCTCACTGGGATAATGAGCGTCAGTCACGATCGCTCAGATGAATTTTCATGTTTATAACATCCGATAAAATACGAGTAAAGCATTAAATAAACGTAAAATTTCCCACCCCTTCATTGTTTTGTAATACCACCACTGGCTCACAAAATTCTCTTTCAACGCATGTACCTCACTTTTATTTCAATGTACGGATGGCAGGGTGGACAGAAGAGGGGTAGGGGTAGGGGGTGGAGTGAGGTGAGGGGGGAGAGGGTGATTTCTTTTTACAACCCCTCAGTATATCCCTCAAATGATGGTATCCATTATTTTTCTATTCTATGCAGAGTAAAAAAAAAATGGAGAGTGGAGAAAAAGTTTTATTGAGTCATCAAACGAGTGAAACGACGTCACAACGTCGGTCCTTTTATTCCCCTGCCAGCTGTGGCTGCTGCACAAGCCTACTCGTACTACGTGGGAAAATAACAGGTTGGGTGAGGGGTAGGTGGGGTGACAGAGGCGTGGGATCAATGACGCAAGTGAATATCGTGATATTTCATTGAAACAACAATTTTTTTTTTCGTACTCCAGGAAAGCCGCAGTCTGAAGGGATCATTTTTCAGCAGTTTTATTTGATGAATTTTTTATATTGTTAATTACCAATGTTATTGGGGGTGAGAGAAGATTCTCGAGGGGGAAATTCCGTTAAATAAAGTTGACTGATGGTTTTTTTAAAATTTTTCCATCAAAAAGGTTCCGGGAAAAAAAACGATATAAATTTTTACGCTCGACATTTCCTTCGAGGAAAAAAAAACCTTTGAGTGATGAAAACGAAAGCTGTTTTTTTAATCAAAAATATTTTTGCAAAGATGAACTATCTTCCTTTAATAATACCAAATAAATCCGAATATTTCTACTTCCGTCTTCTTTTTATTCTACATGACATTGAATAATAGCTGCTGAACAAGAAATGGTTATTACACCAGGAGCCGAATGATAGCGATAAAAAACGAAAAATGCCTGCAATCCTATTTTTTCCCTTATCTGGCATTTTTTCCCTGAATGTGTGTGTGTGTGATTGTACACACGCAAGAGGTCTGTTGTTATAAGATGAACGAGTTAGAGCCGTAAAGTGTTACACTAGAAATCGAGAGGGTGTTAAGGCACGATAGCAACCGAACGCCGAACAACGCTGACAACTATGAATTATGGAGTTTGAAAAAAAATTGGTGGATGAGGAGGGGGGGGGGTGAATACCTGGAGAATGAGCTCTCCCCGGATTTCCGGAGGACCTCTCTTTCCCTCAACAGTGGTATTTTCTGTTTCATTGGCCCTCTTTTTCATGGAACGAGAGAAAAGGGGTGAGGGGCGATAAATGCCTCGGGTCGTAGCGAATGACTTCCTGATACTCACTATCGTGAGGTTCATATTTATAACGATTTTAAGGGGGTGAGGAGGGGGGAGAGGAGATGGACATGCAGGAAATTAGTTGCTGAATATCAACAACGACTCAGCGCTATTTGAAAAATTAATTAATTTTCAATGATAACTTATCATATGTTGGGAATTTTCTTTCTGAATCGATTGCCCTTCCGATTTTTTTTTGCATAATTTACATAAAAAATTCCGAAAAAGAGAGTCCATCCGAAATTATCTGGCTGATCTGTTAATAAATATTTTTGTCAGCAACAATAGGGGAAAAAAAATACGATTATCCGGTTGTTTTTATTGTTAATAGCTCTGAAGTCAGAGGGAATTATTTCGAGGTACAAATTAAGCTAATCGAGATTGTTGATACAACTGTGGGATTTTCACCTGGTGACAGCCCCCCATCCCCCTCCCCCCAACCACCTACCCTATTCCCCGGAAGGCATTCAGGATGGATCAACGGATGTCCGCTTCTTTGGAGCTACCGTTGGCACACAGGTGCATGAACCGCACACAGGTGGAAACACACACAGACATACACTTCCAAAATCTAAAATCCAAGCCACGAATGACTTCCTTTGTGTATCCTCAACTCACTTATCCACCTTTCCCCCTTTCTCCCCCTCCATTCCCACTCCTTCACGCTCATGTACTTTGAAACTTATCATCGACAATCGGCCCTGTGTTAAATTATCTCAAGGCGCCATCGCACGAGTGAATCGATACGAAACGCAAATTCGTTGCGATGAAAATTATTCGTTGTTACATCCTTGGCATTAAGGTCAATAATTTCAATAAAAAATTCAAGGAATTTTTTTTTTATTCGAATTTGTCACAGTGTTCATCATCAAAGCTAATTATAAAACTCACATTGCAGAGTTTCATGCATTACAAGCATTACCTATAATGGAACTTTCTGATCTGGAGACGCTTTCAGTTTAATTCCATTTCTGGACTTTTGTAGAGCGGTTGAAGATGAAATAAAAATGTGAAAATGAGTTTAATGTTCGTAAAAATGAGGGAGATATGGATATTACGGTAGGTGGATCCATTACGAGAGGTGGAGGGAGATTTTTGGGTGCATGAGTTAGAGAGACTCGAGTGGAGATAGATTAGCATCAGCTGAAGGGGTTGAAAAAAATCCTGAATTCCGTAGCTTCGATTTTTCGGGGGTCAACAGCCCCACGGAGATAAATAAGGGAAAGTCTCCACTGAATGATCTCCAATAAACAAAAATCATCTGCTGATTAATTATAGAAACTACAGCCAAGAAGAGCGTTATCGATTTTACGGTTCATTTAATTCGGCTCATGGTTTTTGGGACTCACAAGCCCCAGGAGCCCCTACGGAGATTCTAGACGACCAGACTAAGTCAGGAAGAAAATACCACATCAGCTCGTACATCATCCAAAAACAAATCTTTTCTAGCACTGGCTGTTTCCTACATCCGTTCCAAATTCCAATTTTTCTCGAATCCTCTGAATCCACGATTACCTCACAGCATGTTGTTTCCCAATGCTCACATGACAACCGAAACCTCGCCACTGGCAACGATCACTCGGGCATTCGTTTCACCCCAATCCCCCTCGAGCCATTGCACCACTGACGTCACATCCACCAACTCCCAAAATATTTGTATTGAATAATCTATTCACTGGCAACAAAATTCAGGTAATAAAATCACAAATATAATCAGAACAAAATCCTGATGATTGTTAAGGATAATCTTCGTCATTCAGAAGGATGGAAACATAGTAATCATTCAGCAGCAAAAAGACTGATGAGGTTTCTGTTGAAGATGTACGGGAATATAATTAGATCAGTAGGAACTAGTGGATTCACACGAAGTAGTTTATCGTTGGAATTGTGATGATGGCGAAGGGGAGGATGAACTTGTGCAATGCACACAGTGTGCATCAGAAACGATAAGAGGTTTCTGTGGAGTTGAGAATAGCAGGAGGAGAGGGATAGTAACATTTGAGTGGTGAGATTTTGCTTACCTACATTTGGTTTACGTGAAATGCAAAGAGAATGCGCAATGAGGTCACATGTATACAGATGTGACACATTCGAGGATAGGTAAGCCCGCTAATGAGCTCGTTGGAAGCACCAAGTGACTCCTCCTTCTGTTCGTTTAGATACTGTTCGGATGGTGGAACTTAATCATCACTGGGGAAGATACTCTCGAGGAGTTAGTGCGGTTAGTCCATGAGAGATTCTTTCTGAAGCATGAAAGGAGACTCCCTAGGGCCACTTAACTACTGCTGCTGTAGAGGCTGTCAGGGGAAATGGAGAGAAAAGTTGTTGATGATTTTATCCAGAGGTTTTTTTTTTTGAATTACGATGGAGAGAGGAGTACCATTCGAAGAAACGAGGGTGTGGAATTGTCAGCAGAAGGTTGATGCTGCGGAGAATAGCTTGGATTTGAAATAAATTCTAGGATGAGTTAAATTCAACTTTTGGATACACTGGATCAACATTTTGGATCAGATGATCAGGTGAATCCAGGGCAAAAATTGATGGATGTTCTTCCAAGTAGAGTCAAGCTGTTCAGCTTCATGAATTCATGATTTGGTTCAATGGGCCACAGGATATGAGCAAACGTTGTCAAGACTTTTAATCATCTGGAGTTATTTTGAGGATTCGCATGAACATAATGACCCAAACGCATCATGACGCACATCTATATAGGCTTCTGGCCTAGTTTGGTGAATAAGGAGAAGCACTGCGCGGACCCAACGATCAATAGTGCATTCTTGACTCACACGAGTTAGAACTTATGACTCCTTTGTGATGGTTAATCATACATCCACGATAAATATCTAGTATCGTGGGATAGTCAAGTTTTAATTGTAATACTTCATCCGGTTTTGTAGACTCAATCTACCATCAAGACAGTTTGATGAGATGTTGGCCAAGTAATAAAGCCGCAATTATGAAGAAAGTTGAACATTACAAACTTCCCTATTTCATTTGATTGAAAATTCCATGAATTTCCATCGAAATCGTACCTTCAATCACAGATGAAACTGGTTTACCCAGTGTCATTAATTCGACCGGCTTTATCTTAGCCCACAGAGATTAGTGTTTTTTTTTCTTTCTCTCTCTTTTTCTTCATTACTTAAGGTAAAGCCATTGAACATCCCCGAGTTACTTTCATAATCCCACCATTCTCGTAATTTCCAATGCCTCGTTAAGGCCGTGGGGCTCTGGTTTCCCATAATTTCCCCTCATCATACAAATAAATCCAACGGCTAAGAGGGGGATAGTGATCATAACAATACTGTTGCGCTGGTGCAAGGTAGTTTTTTTTTTTTTTACGAGAAAATAATTACGAAGCATAACTATAGAAAACATTGCTGAGCGGTAATGCACCGGCACGCGACGCCCCAGAAATTATTGTCGGGGTCAACTGCACCAAAGGTGGATAACTATTCTCTCGAGATGTTTCGAGGGTAATTGATAAATAATACAATGTTACCAAACAGACGGTTTTTATGACGTTCAAATGGTTTTGCAGGTGGATTTATTGTTTGGTAATTACCCTATCAGACGCTTGAAAGGTTCCGGGTTAAATTTCCGGTTATAAAATTTTTTTATATTCATTATTAACGTCTCTATAATTCATTACACCCCTGACACCCTCTTAAGAACAATTGAAATACCCCTCCATAATTTTTAATTATACTCTTTCCTAAAATTAAATTCTGTGTAAATAATTATTTGGAAGTTCTTGTTAACTCGATGAATTATAATTTATGAAAACAATTTCATCCCTCTCTCAACAGCTCGCCGACCTTTATCGCTTCTATTGACACAGTTAACTAAACGATCTAATTACTCTCACCACCGCTAACAAAAATATTATCCCCCTGACAATGAACACACGTTAATTGAGTGAACAAATGGAATTAACCCTGAAAATTATCACTGATATTCGTGATACACCACTTTGCACGCAACCATCCAAAACCTGTCTACAATATCCGATGTGTCGCACATCGTAAGCTAGCCCCAGAGTACAATGGGCACCACCCCAATGTGGTGGCCAACAGTTTCTAGGGTTATTATCGTGCTAACAGGCATGACTCGAGCGTACCATGGATTTGCATACAGGCACTTTTCATTCGATGACCCCCTGGGCTTTGTACACCAGTTGAAGGAGTAGAGAGTCACTGTGTTTAGCTGTTCCTGCTGTTTTCGTGTCTTGAATTTCCATTTGTAATTGTTCAAACTCGTGAATTTGTATTTGAGAGCAAATGGGAGATCCTTATCGTTGCATTTTTTCATCGCAGTTAACGACATATTAATGGAATAGCGAGACAAGATAGGGTGGGTGCGGCCGGAATGGCCTAGATATGAGAAGAATTCAATAAAAATTACTGAAAAAAAGTTTTTCCGTGGAAACCGCAGAAAAAAAATTGGAGAAGAATTTTTGAAAGTCCGACAATTGCGCGAGGAAATGTTCAGTTAAATATTACAGTACTATATTGCAGGACAAAATATTTATAGGATATTTCCAGTCGAAGTAAGAATATTCCATAAAAAATTGAAATTTCACGAGATAAATTGATTATCAGGTACTTTTTTTTATTGTTACCCCCGAAGTAACGAATAAAAGCGTAAAATAGATCGAAAATACTCACGAGGAAGCGAATTCCTTGATCATCTGATTCATTTCGCCAGATGAATAGAAAGGGTGAAAAATAAATGGCTCGAACATCCTGACTCAGAGGTATTTTCTCTGTAGTTATTTTTCGCTCCTATTCTTCACTGAAATAGGGGCAAACCCCTGAGTGATAAAGAGACAAAGCGGCCTTTTATCGTCTTCGTGGGCTTGTGAATGGATGAGGAAGGGGGAGTGAAGCGTCTCCAAGATCCATTGAAAATTTAGAGAACGACGCGTAGCTCGGCTTGGCAGTAATGCCACTCGTAAGACGAGGGCAATTAGGGGATGAAAATGGGTGGGGAGGGGAAGATTTGCCTACCGAATTGTTCAGCTTTTGGTTTATGGGAAAAATAAACCCTATACGACAGTAGCTAAAGGAATTATTGTTATATCTGATTATCATTTTTACTCACTGTATATGTAAAATACGAGTCACTGGATCCAATTATTTCGATTCAACAATTCTGATGAAAAAAATGGTTTAAAAAATTCTCCACGACTCGCAGAATCCTCGACTCATTGATTATTCAGGTTTTTTTTTTCATTTTATCTGGGATAATATGAGGAATCAGTCGACTGGCTAATGAGGGTGGACGTTATAGTACAACTGGAGTTACGAGGAATTTTATTATTTAAAAAATTGAAAACTGAATTTCATTAAATACGAAAATACTGTCGTAATTTCGCGAATCAAATACTGTTGTCATGACTGCGATTTTCGATTTAACGCAACCATAATTTCAAATTAATTAAGAAAAGACTGCGGATTTTCACGTTTGATAAAATCTAAAATTTCCGTTCGTTTTTCGAAAAACCCGGATATTTCTTTATTTTTTCGGAATTCATAGAAAATCCTTTTTCCGATCTAGCAATTTATCCCAATAATAATCATTCGTCAGGTCTGTTAAATAACATTCATTCCTTCACGACTCATTAATCTCCTAATATTTTTTATTCCATTAATCCTACCTGGAACGATACGAAGTATCGGTTGACCTGGTAACGAGGGTGGATGCTCATCCTCAGGCGACCTCTCAGAGGCGTATCCCTGATCCTGTGGCTCCCCACCAAGTCTACTCGTTTTAATATCAGTTAAACGATCAAACTGACGATGCTTCATTAATTCGCACTCTGGTTTGTGCACAACGTTCATCAAGAGCTCGCCATCGGGATTGTTACTCTGCTGTTGAAATGCTTGAATTCTAGACGGATCACACCACTTTGGATCAATTCTTCTTTTTGGCAATGTACCAACCAGATCTAAATGATTGTTGTGATATCTGTCATCGTAGACACGTGAGTATCTAACACCCGAGTCTACGGTGTCTACGCTCTGATTTTTTCGCACCAGGTCGAAGTTACCGTGTTTGCAACGAACAAGATCCAGGTCGCTGTCCTGTTGATACCTGAATTACAATTATTATTCAATTAAAAAATCTGTAACGACAGAAGAACAATCTAAAGTGGAACGAGTGAAGATATTTTTTTTCCTCGTTCAATCAATTTTTTTTTTTCCTCCAATCCTCGTTTCTACTGGTTTTACTCACCTCCATGGATTCCCATCCAACGAATCCTGGGAACGATATCTCACAAGATCGAGAGCCTGCACCGGACTATCCGAGAAATGCACCCCATGAATTCTCTTCTTGTGTGGCAATGTTCCACCCAAATTACCGCTCATCGTGTCTGATATCACGTTATTGTTGTCTATCGGATCGTCCTCCAGGGATTCTTGGTCATCCAGATTGTTCGGCAGCGATCCTGAGATTTTGTACCTTCAGGATAAATCAATGATCATTACTGGAATCAATCATTAGCCCTCGGTCAAATTGAAATATCAAACGAATCACTTCCCCTCGACAAAATGCACACACCATCACCCAATTTTGGAATTTTAATTATGACCTACCAGTTGCATGATCAAGACGAATGATCAGATCATCAGCTACATAGCCCCAATTTTTAATTAGTAATTAAAAATTTAATTAAACACATTTTAATAGTCTACTTCGTGCTATTTTAGTCGTAAATTCAGAGTATGCGGTATCGAGGGAACTGATGAATTCAAAGGGAAATGAATGATGAAGAGGTCATGATTTATCCGAGCTTACCTCTCTTGTGGACCACTGGAGCATGGCACGAGTATCTTCCCAACGTGATTGAGCTTTCCCTTTGGATCACATAGGTTACCAGATGACTGTGTCCTACGTCCAGTGAGGCCTTTCTCACTGTGCCTACTGAGATTCGAGCCCATTTTATCCACATCAGTATCGATCCTACCATCAACTACTACATAACCAGGACTATTCTCCTTGTTCGGATAATTGAAGTATTTGCTTATATCCCGTGCATTGATCTTGTATTTTGCTGGTATCGGTGGTGGTGGTGGACGACGTCTATTGTCAGATAAATCACGTAATTGGGGACGACAAAAGCTCAGATAATTTGGATCATCATTTTCATCAACTTGGCTGTTGTTTATCTGGTGGTGCCAAGTATCCTGTGCACCAGGAGAAATCACCACCCCCTCACCTGGAACATAAAAAATGAGGGAAATTAAACTGATGAATTGAGAAAGAAATGTATTGAATTTTTTTATGAGTAAATTCCGATAAATTGATAAATGAAATTCTGGTGGTATCAGAAAAATTCTGATGCTGGACGAATTACCAGATCACGTGGAGCTCATGTTCCTGGTTGTCGAGGGGGAACGAAGAGTTCCGGCAAAAGGATTCTGTCGTGTTGAATCGGAATTTTTCCCGGTATTTTTCACTAAAATAACTGACGTAACTGGATTTTTCTGCTCTTTCTGGTGCATTTCGCTTGGAAAAATCATCTCAACTCGTTTTATCATACCCGCACGCTATCTTTTTTCAAAATCCTCTCTCTGTGTGGAGGTATCCAGTGAGTGGATGATTAATCAAGGCCTTAATGGGCCCAATGCACTTTTTCTTTTTTTTTTTTCGAGAAAGAAAATTCTTCCGGCGATGTTTTTTTATTCATCTGAGGGTTCTTTTGCAATTTTTTTTTCCTACACACGTGTAAATTCCTCGGGCGATAATGCTTGAGATGGGGAAGCTTTATCGTCTACGCTTTGCATTCATCATCCAGCATTCAGTCTGCACAACTCTTGTCTACAAGGGCTCTTCTCGTCGTTACTAGTCACTTTGTACTTTTTTTTTTCGCGAATGAGCAATCTGGGGGGAGGGGAGGTTTCATGTGGGGTGAGTCAGCGGAAGGTGGATGCTTGGTTAAGGTGAAGCAGAATGAGAGTTCCAAGGATTTTTCTGAAACTCCATTAATTTATTCGGAACAAAAGATTCATTTAGTTGATAGCCTCACGAGTGTTCTGTTGATTGAACGGGGGACAATTTGATAAAAAAAATTCTCAAGAAGCGCTGGGAAATTTTTAATCTAAATTTTCAACGGCTGTGGAAATAAATCAGAGAATTTTATCTGAAGAGGATTAATGGGAATGGAGGAATGAATCAGCAGAAATTTTTTCACTAGTAAAATGTATTGCCAGGTCACGTGAAGAGAAGAGAAATAATTTTAATTATAGTTGTTAATCAAAGGAAATTCTTCTTTTATTCAAATTGGGAGACTAAAATAAAAATTTGAGTTGTTCATAATCTTAAAAATTAAAAACCTCAATTTTTATGTAAAAAATAACAAAATATATGTAAAACATATCTTATGTATTTTAGAAAATTGAGCCAATTCAAATTATTCTTTGAAATATTTTAAAAAGAACTTTTTTTCCATCGGTCAAACGATTATATTTCCAGGTCATTTTTTTTTGTATCCATTTAAAACTCACGAATGTGTATAAAAAATAAAAAAATATATTCTCCAACTCTGTGAAATTCTATACGAATTTCGATATTGTCATGTTTCATGGAACTTCTATTTTTTGGCTTTGATGGGATTTCCATACCGTGTGCGCGGTGTGGAGATTCCCACGGGAAATTATTTTCAATTATTCGATCTAGTGGGTTTGTGATATAGTTCCTCGACGATTGGTGATAGTGGCTCGGTGGTGGTGGTGGTATACCACTGGGAAAATGGGAAAAGGTGTTGTAGAGGTAACATCAGATAGGCGCGCGTTCTGTTTGATCGGTGAATCGTAATCTCCGAGTCAAGCATTTGTAGGGCATACGATAAGTGGTTGCAGACATACAGAGGGAAATTGTGGAGCACAAGGGTTAACTGGCAATTGTCCCCCAACGTTTGACTCTATTTTTCGAATTTTTCTTCGATCGATTTTGCAATTTAATTGAGCATCAACTTTTATTCGATCTCTTCATAAAAAATACGTTTTCCAAATTTCTATTTATCTTCATGGACTAATTAAATAAAAATTCACTTGTTATCAACCTCTTCATCAACCAGTCACTCATCCACGACAAAAATTCCCTGAATTTTCGATGAAGCCACAGTCGAAAGAATTTCATTCCAAAATTTACCAACACACTTCTTCCTTGATTTAATTATCCGATAAATCCCATCACTATCACATCACATTTGGAAATAAAAAAAAAACATCTCAGACTTGGGGAAGTCGTTAGTCATTATCAATCACTACCATCACAAAAACCCGCTGCGTCGTCCGGTGAAACGTTGAGCTATAAACTATCAACCGGTCCAGACACATCCAAAAATGAAGAATTTCAAAATGCCCAATTATCCTCTACCTCTGCCATCGCTTCCACCAACGAAATAACACTCACTTCGTTCCTGGCCCATCCAACTCACAACTAAACTCATTCCCCAGTGACTGATAACTCCAGAGTGTCTCCTCAATAAAAAAAAAAAAAGTAAGAATTACCCGAGATAAGGTGAGACTTCTTTCTCCAGAACTCACGGGAAAAGATGATCGTTTATCTCTCAAGCCAGTCCTTGACACAGAGCAATAAAGTTTTCTTCTGCTTCCTTTGACTCCTCCGGAAATAGTATTTCTGCTCCTGGCAGACGTTATCAATAAATACTTTTAAGGAATCACGCCTAGACGAATTCCGAATGAACTAGTCACCTACCTAAGCCGTTTGTCACTCCACGATGTAATCAAAGTTTAGTGAGTGAGCAATCGATGACGTCAGTGCAATCAATGATTAGATTTGAACTAGTTCTTTGGGTGGGATTTAATCGTTGGAAATTAGATCCCCACATTTGGAAATTTTTAGGAATTTCACCGATGAGTGAAATTGAACGGTTTTTATATTTTGAATACATCAAAAAGGCGGGAAAATCGATAGAAGTGACAAATGAAGATGATTTTTTTATTAATAATTCAGTAATGACGTGAATCGCGATAAAGTGACTCACCTCTCAGTCGAGCTTTTAGAAAATCTCTTGGAATCTCATTTTCTTAATTTGCAATAGACCATAATTAGATAAATTATGAATTTCATAAATTTTTCACATCAATTTACCGAAACACTCGGCTTTCATTCGCCCGAACCCCTCCATTCACTCTCTCACTAATCAATTTTTGATAGTCACTCGGAAAACTTTGGGGTTTCATAAGATATCGTTGGGTAGGTGGGGAGGAGTAATGAGGGTTGAAAGTGGGTGAGTGAGGAAAAACAGAGGAAATATGGCGTCACGAGAAGGAGTGGAAAAGTTCGGTGGTAAGTTTTGTTCTCTCAAGGTGACACCGAGACAAGAGTTTTTAACTAGAGACTCGAGCAAAATTTCTCCTGAAGATTTCTCCTCCCACCTAGATACTGACTTTTTATTTCACTGGTGGATGATGGAGGAGCACCAGAGAGGATATAAAAACAACGAAATACCGAGCGTCCGGGAATAACGTGACAGAATAATTAATTATAAAATTTCCATGTATATGGAATATTTCCTGTGAATTCAACGTCATAAAAATCCACACCATCGTCAATCATATCACCAATATTTTGTCGTATGGGTCACCATTAAATACCAAGACTTCTCAATTTTTTTAACATCCCCCGAGGGCTCATATATTTTTCTTCGTCTTCCAACCGCCATGAAAATATTTACTTTCCCAATAAACAGTTCGAGTCACGTCCCCATATTTTTCCAATACATAAAACCTATCGATCAGACATGTGTGCTATATATTTATACCCTAATTAGTCCAATTCAACATACTTCCCCTGAAATCACCCCTAACTACCACTAAAGAAATGAACCAATGAACCAGACAAGAAGTTCAACCCTTTCGTTCCCACATTTTTTTATTTATTTCATTCAACTCAATTTCCACGTACTTCAGCTAATTTTTTTTTTTATTCACACCTAATGTCGAATATTTTCACTCTGTGCTGTGTAGATGAGAACGAATGACTGAACGCAGTGCGCGAAAGGGTATGAAATATCCAGGCAATATCACGTTGCTCGTGAGAGTCGATCCTCCAGGGATATTGCATATTATCTGCCATTCGTAGTGTGTCCCAGGCAACACTGTGTAGGAATATGTATTGAAAGCTTTTATGCAGGGAATACATATGCCATGAGCAATCCCATATGGCACTTTCTAGATTTTTTTTTTTTTTTATGTTTGGAAATGTATCGGTTTTGCTGAGCCATCGCCAATGGTCGGTGATACCACGAGGATTTATTTGGATTGATTGTGGGGGGGTTGAAGGGGGGAGGGGCGCTTGAAATGAAGTATTTAACAATATTTACTCCTGAGAAATTAATTATGCAATAATAATTGTCTGTGAGTGACCGTTAGAACGAGAACAATTAACAATTCCGTAACTTTGTTTTTGCGGGGTTCAGGAGCCCCGTCTTTAAGAGATTAGAAAGTGTTTTTGCGTTTATTCAATGAATGTGGATATCGATTGTCATGGAATGCACCTTAAATTTTCCCCCGAGGATCTGCCAATTAACGCGATGAAAGAAAACGTCTAGAAGTAAATCATAGTCTCGTGAACGAATGCTAATCCCTTCGAGAAGAAAATAAATTAACAATCTAACCGTTGATTCTTCATTCAGATTGAAATTCTCGGAATGCAACTAATGACACCCCATGAGCTACAATAAAAAAAAAATCCTAGGGTCATAACTCCATCCAAACGACAATTTCATCCTAAAATATGACGAATAATTTGAATAATAATGCCCCTAAATTGCTCTCGAGCGCCTATCCTGAAAATATTGATAAATAAATGACCACTAAGAGGTAGAGGTATTTGTGTATGTTTTCATCCCAGTAAATGACTCTCTGGGTGTCACATGGAGTAATATGCGAGCCGAGTTTCAACCAACCACTGTGTTGCGGATGCTTTTGCGTTTGCGTGGGCGAAACTCGCTTTGCATATTTTCATACCAACAGCACAGGTTATTTACCATAGACGACTGTACGGAATTCCGGACTAGTCCACACACAACTGGTTGCCAAAATCATGAATAAGAAATATTTTATTGAATCTCATTACGATTATTTTTAGTTCAACTCTAACAATTGTGAATCATCAACCGAATCACCAGAACCCAATTGACTTAAAATAATATTTTTAATTATAAAATTATATAGTATATGATTGTTCCATCACCTGAAATAAAAATTCAACTGTGAGCCACCAAAATAAATAAATAAATAAATAAATAAATATCTACATTTTTTTTTATTTATTTATATTCAGCTCAGAACCTTTTGGACTTCCCACGCTTTTATCACCTCCATCCCCCCCTCCCCCCATCATAAATTTTCAACTTACGCATTTTCCTTCAGTGTAAAGCACAGGTCAATGATTGAGGGCCATTCTGAAGGGTAGAATTTGTTTGAAGGTATCCCCCCCAAAGCCGCAATGCAAACACAGCAGGTACTCTTTGGCCTTCTCTCCCTTTCCACGAAAATCACCACTGAAAATTCCAATAAACCACCCGACGTAATCCGGAGATATTTCCAATCCGGCACGTAATGCAACCAGGTGATGGTAAAACACCGTCAGGGACCTGTCCAGGATACTCATGCCCACCAGCCGTATCGATAATTATGCATATCCAGTAATTGTGATTCAGTTGATGTAATTAAACGTAATAAAATCGAAGGCCTCGTGGCACACCACATTACACCATCAAAATCCCAAAACAACACTCATTACAATCCAACCGGAATTCTCCCAAATTGGGCCCAAAACGTATTCTACTTGTGTATCACTGAAGATGATACTAAAAGTCCGATGTATTTGATCATTGGGACTCGGTGGGAGTAACTGAAGGTGAACTATGACCCCACATGACCCTGTGGCAGGGCATTATGGATCATGAGACTGTCAAAGACCCCAGACAACAGTAACTGATAACTTAAATCACGAGCACTATCACTTCCATCATAATCAGCTCAATTCAAGTCCCAGAATCATCACCAAATCCGGAAAAATCACGACAATCTATGGTACCACACCTGAATCATCGTACAAATATCTCTTAAACCGACGAGGACGATCTACAAGTCCCACATATTCAATGATTATGATTCAAGTGGTGTCATTGAACGTGAATCACGACCCCGTGTGGCCTTGTATCCGGACATTTTGCATTTTCAGACTGCCAAAGGCCCAAACAACTCCCCAATGACCTCAACCACCAGCACAACTTCCTTCTGAATTCCTTTTCATCCAACTCTACGATAACATCACCAAATCACCCCAAACAATCACAACCTACACCCGCATTCCCCCTAAATCATCATGAAACTAGTCCACAAGTCAATTCCCCGACGATGACGAGCCGATAACAAACTGCATTCGATCCTCAGACTTCAGATAAAATAATTGACCGCAAGGCTTGATCCTGTGTGGCCCTTGGCCCCGACATTTTGCATTTCTCACCAGTCAAAAAGGTCCCAAATACCCCAACTTCACAATCTAAACCACCAACACCATCACATCCATCACAATCACATCAAAAATTCCAAAATCACAATCAGATAATCCCAAACCATGACAATCTATTTCAGAATCGCTGCTAAATCGTCAGGAATGCAGTGGGAAAAAGTCGTTCGAACGGACGCAGACTAAAAGATCCGCGAACAAGAATAAAAAAAAAACATCAACAAGAAAGACCGTAAGAATGTGGTGGAGCTCCTACGGGTTTGCTGAACCACGATGCACTGAAAGCTGACTGGCTTCGGTTCTTGATTCTGAGGTTCAACGGGGGGAGGGGAAAAAAAAAAAATACACCAACGAAGAGAGAGGGCCCCCAAGCACCAACGGTAGATGATTATACATTTGTGTTAGTGAACAACAGCCTCCGACTGTAGACACTTGGAACGAGAAAAAAAAAATATTAAATAAGAACGAAATGAATTGTAGAAGGGGATATGATCGTGTCTACCAATCCCCTACTCCGTTGAAAAGTATTTCCTGAGGTATGCGTGACGTTTCACCACGTCACGGTACTTCCCAGTGTGTGAATTATATTCATAAATTAACGAATAGTAATTGTGGATGAGTAACGAGGAATCACGGTTTGCTAACGTTGTAATAGTTGTGGTAAATTTAATGTTCGTTTTAGGAGGTTGATATTTCTATGGATCAGTTGGTGAATGATTGGATGAAGGAAGTTGTTGAAAGGTGTGTTTGCTAAGGTGGATTAGACCTGGAGATCGGCTCTTTGGATTTTCGGTTAGTCAATGGAATGAGGTTTGACTTAACATCCGGGAAATGATGAGCTAGATTGAGGTACCAAGTTGGAGTAAATATGTGATCAGGATTTAGATGTGATACGATGAGGTAGGAATTCAACTTGTTTCAAGAGTCTTTTGAAAAAGGGTATTGACATGTTTGTTTGGTAGTCAGTAATTTGTTATTGCAGTTGTACTTTGTTGATTGTGTAGATGTTGGCAATTTGTATATCATTGAATGTCAAGGTAATTTGCTTGTGAATTGTTTCATCTGTCTGTTGCAAGACTTCTGTAACTGTCAAACTGTTATCTATCGAGAAATCTTGAGGAAATGAACAATTGTTTAATTTGGATTAGTTCCCGTGAGATATTCCCCAAATATAATTAGTCTGATTAGATTGTCGGAGTTTTCAAGTGGTTGTTATCAACAAAACTCTTGATGTGGATAATTATGAGATGTGATAACAATTGAAGACAGTCTCCAGTTGTTTTGTTTTCAGAAGCTGTTCTGGGTGTCATTGTTGTGCTTGTTAATTAAACTAATGATAATGAACTATTGATGAACAAGATGATCACTTTGATTGCATTGTGAGGGCTGAGAATAGCTGGTTAGTGTACGTTTAATATCATTTGGAAGATAAATATGGGATTATGGACTAAATAATCAGACAAACACTGAATATCGATTATGAAAAATCCTCGAAATGTTCGATATCTTAAACTATATCAATATATCGTTGATCGTCTCTATCAAAGTCTTCTCGGAAGGCCGAATACTAATCAAATTTAATAAATGTGTTTATCCCACTAGAGATATTCGTCACTCAAACTTCAACCGACCACAATTTTCTGGAAATTGATTTCCGCCAGCAATTTCATATCTCATAACATTTCATAATTCTTAACAGTAATTGCTTTGTCATTGAATTTGCCTTTTCCATCTAAAAATAGTCTACGAGGTTCAGCTTCAGTTGAGTTGACTTGGA